>NC_053448.1:23694694-23844449 GCF_007990345.1 Gossypium hirsutum | reverse complement strand
TATTTATAATTTGAATTTCCAAGTTGGAGCAGGGAATCCAGAACCGTTCTGGCCCTGTCCACTAAATCTGATTATCTCTTAATATACTGCCCATATGATTTTTCGTTACTTCCTCATGAAACAGACTCATCGAGCTTCGATTACATAATTTATTCATCAATTAATCACTCCTACTATTTTAGTGATTTTTCAATCTCATGACACTGCTGCTGCCAGCATCTGTTACGAAAGTAACTAGGTCCATTTCATGCCTACCCTCGATCCACTCAATCGAACATTCGTGCCATTTTCGCATGGCTTAAAGTTTACTGCCATAATTCAACACAACGTACTAACTTATACATGCCAAAATGATCTTCAAGCACACTAAGAGAAGTACCAAACTAGCTATCTGGTGTGATGATCTTCGTTGACGGCCCGACCCCCGTAAAAATTGATGAGTCCAAGCAACCTATAATGGGTGACAAGGAAACACCGGGTGAGTTTATAACTCAGTAAGTCATAAGCAATGCTCTACTATACATCAATAACATTATCACAAGAGAATAAATGGAAGAGACAATTTACTCATCCATACCGAACCATACCATAGTTCCACCAACCTACGATTCAATTTCATATCAATTCATGCCTTCACAATCTATACTCATCATGGACATTGAAGCATTTTCATAATATTTATTTTCGTTACATCAACCACAAAACGCCTTTCCCTCCTACGATAATTTTTATGTACGTGATTCAATTAGTTGTCACATAGGTTCAACTTACCGAGCTCAACACCAAGTATACGCATAGCATATATTAGCCATGTCCTCAAGACACTTACCCGATCCGCTGTCCCGATCAGCTCAATAGTGTCGCACACATAGTGTCCATAATGATTCACGATGTATATTGAGCCCGCACACTCAGTGCTATATAATCAACTCGCCATTTAGTGCACGTAATCAAATCGCACACTTAGTGCTACATAGTCAAACCGCACACTTAGTGCCGCATGGTCAATTCGCACACTTAGTGCATATTCATTCGCACAGTGCAACAAAGTAGAATCGCACACTAGTGCTGTACAATTTAATCCGCGACTTAGCACCAATCTCATGTCATAAATGTTATCCCGCACATTTATGCCGAATCAACAACTCATACATCTCACCTCATTATTCATTCAACATTTCATCATCACATAGTACATGCATTATATGTAATTTATTCTTCCATTCAGCATCATAACAACATTATGACCATTGAAATAATACCAACTACATGCTTAATGACTTACCTCGTGTTGGGTAAGACGGTTCCAACTCGCTACTCGATAACCTTTTCTTTGCCTTTGCTCGATTCACCTCCTTTAGCTCCTTGAGCTATATCAATAATTTAACTAGTTTAACCACCTTGCTAAATATTTACAATCCAATCTCACATGTACATGTATGTTAGTATATTCGGCTAATAATCTCATGCAACTACCAAAGCCGAATCAACTAAATATACTTATGTATACACACATATATCATCATCGAAATCACCTAAGCTTAGACATCGATTTTTAATTTCAAGTAAGTTGCCGAATGCAACCTTACTAAATTCTCATGGATTCAATATACCATTACCATGAAATCAACAACCAAATTCATAGACAATTTAGGAAAATCACATTACATTCTCATATTCAAGCAAAGACCATGGCGAATGCACATATGACCTCATAACAAAATATTGAACCTTTGGTTGCCCAATTAGCTTAACATCCATCAAATTTTTAAATCAAGAAGCTCACCTCATCTATAATCAACTCTCAATGCCCTAAGGCATCAAAAACAACATCAAAGAAATACAACCATCCATGGCCGAATGTCCTAGCCGAATTGTTTTAACCATGAGTAACATAACAAGCATAGATCGTGTTATGGATATACCGTGGCCGATTCAAGCTAATCACCTCCAAATCATCAACCATTTTCGTTGCATATAACATATATAAACATGAATAAGTTTCATATAATCCCTTAACACATTAATTTCTTTCATCAACAACCTTTTCCTTGAACACTTTCTCATGACCGATTGCTCATGTTATCAACAAGATTCAAAGTTTAAACATGGGCTATTTAAAACATGCATGCATCTCAAAGACAACATCAAACATACCTTAGTCTAACCACCACCATAGCCGATTTTCTCAAGCCTTTTTCCCCTTCCTTTCTTTCCTCTATTCGGCCAAGGATGTTTAAGAATGAACTCTTTTTTTTTTTTTTTTGTTTCTTTCTTCAATTCACGGCAACAAGGGGGGGTGAGACCATGTACTTTTTTTTTTCTCCATCACCCTTCTTTCATTATTTAATCACCATGCTTATTATTTTATTATTCTTAACATGCATCACTAGCATAACATGTTGGAGACATGTTTCCACCTATAGCATGGCCGGCCACTACATATTAGGGAGGGGGAATTTGACATGCAAGTCCCCTTTTCTTCCACATGCACTAATAGGTCCTCATGCATTGACCTATCACATTTTAAAATTTTCTCATATAAGTCCTATTGACTAAATTCACATGCAATCGACTAAATCGAAGCTTGAAATTTTACACATTCATGATTACATATTCTAGACAATAAACATCACATTCAAACCTTTCGGTGACTCGGTTTAGCGGTCCCGAAACCACTTCCCGGCTAGGGTCAATTTTGGGCTGTCACAACTCTCCCTCACTTAAGAAATTTTCGTCCTCGAAAATCTTACCAGTAAATAGTTTGGATATCGTTCCTTCATCGAGCTCTCGGGTTCCCAGGTTGCTTCCTCGATCCCGTGTTTGAGCCACAACACCTTAACCAACGGAACCCTTTTGTTTCGCAACTCTTTCACCTCACGAGCTAGGATACGTATCGGTTCTTCTTCATAACTCATATCGGCTTGAATTTCAACCTCTGATGGGCTAATTATATGCGACGGATCAGATCGATAGCGTCGAAGCATCGAACATGAAAGACATCGTGAATCTTTTCAAGCTCAGGGGCAAAATCAATCTATACGCAACTGGCCCCACTCGTTCGGAGATTTCGTACGGCCCAATGAATCTCGGGCTCAACTTGCCCTTACGGCCAAACCTAAGTACCTTTTCCAAGGCGAAACTTAAGGAACACTTTATCTCCCACCTGATATTCAATGTCTTCCGTTTCAGATCCGCATACGATTTCTGACGATCTGTGGCTGCCTTCAAACTTTCACGGATTACTTTTACTTTCTGTTCAGCATCTTTAATCAAATCAACTCCGAAAATTTACTTTCACCAAGCTCGGTCCAAAACAATGGTGTACGGCATTTACGACCGTACAAAGCCTCGTAAGGTGCCATCTTAATACTTGATTGAAAACTATTGTTGTAAGCGAATTCAATCAAAGGTACATACCGTTCCCATGAACCACTAAACTCAAGGATGCAGCATCTCAGCATATCCTCGAGTATCTGAATTATCCGCTCGGATTGACCATCGGTTTGGGGATGAAAAGCGGTGCTAAATGCAGCTGGGTACCCAAAGCTTCTTGCAATTTCTTCCAAAATCGCGAGGTGAATCTCGGATCTCTATCCGACACGATAGAAATAGGTACTCCATGTAATCTCACAATCTGAGAAACATACAACTCGGCTAGTTTATCCAATGAGAAATCCGTACGCACGGGGATAAAGTGAGCCGACTTAGTCAGCCTATCAACAACAACCCAAATCGCATCCTTCTTACTTGCGGACAATGGCAGTCCGGACACAAAGTCCATTGTGACTCGGTCCCATTTCCACTCGGGTATCATGATCGGCTGAAGTAACCCTGAAGGCACTTGATGTTCCGCTTTCACTTGCTGACATATTAAACATCTCGAAACAAAGTCGGAGATGTCTCGCTTCATACCATGCCACCAAAATCGACGTTTCAAGTCGTTGTACATTTTCGTGCTCCCCGGGTGAATTGACATTCGGCTACAATGGGCTTCGTTCAGGATCATCGGAATGAGTTCCGAATTCCTTGGAACGCACAAACGACTTCTAAACCTCAAACAACCATCATCATCAATCGAAACTCCGATTCCTTGTTTGGAACACACTCAGCTCGTTTTGCAACTAATTCATCATCGACTTTCTGAGCTTCATGAATTTGATGAGTCAATAATGGTTTGGCTTTTAATTCAGCTACTAACACATTGTCAGGTAGAACAGACAGGTGTACATTCATCGCTCGCAAAGCAAACAGTGATTTCCGGCTTAAGGCGTCCGCAACCACATTAGCCTTTCCCGGGTGGTAATCAATGACAAGCTCATAATCCTTCAACAATTCAAGCCAACGTCTTTGTCGCAGATTCAAGTCCCGTTGAGTCATCAAATATTTGAGACTTTTGTGATCCGAAAACACATGGCACTTCTCACCAAACAAATAATGTCGCCATATTTTCAATGCAAACACAATGGCGGCTAGTTCGAGATCATGGGTCGGATAATTTCTCTCGTGTGGCTTCAATTGTCTCGACGCATAGGCCACAACTCGACCTTCTTGCATCAATACACAACCCAACCCGAGTAGGGATGCGTCACTATAAACGACAAACTCTTTACCCGATTCGGGTTGCACCAAAATTGGAGCTTTAGTCAGATGAGTTTTCAGTTGATCGAAGCTTTTCTGACATTTCTCCGTCCATTCGAACTTAACATCCTTCTGAAGTAGCTTCGTCATTGGTGTGGCTATCATCGAGAAACCTTTGACAAATCGTCGGTAATAACCGGCGAGCCCTAGAAAGCTCCGGACTTCGGTAACGTTTCTCGGAGGCTTCCAGTTAAGTATGGCTGAAATTTTGCTCGGGTCAACCCGAATACCAATGCGGATACCACATGACCCAAGAAGCTAACCTCTCTTAGCCAGAACTCACACTTACTGAACTTAGCATATAACTGCTTATCCCGCAAAATTGCATCACTAGCCTCAGATGCTCAGCATGTTCGGCCTCATCTCTTGAATAGACCAAGATGTCATCAATAAACACAACTACGAACCGATCCAAGTACGGCCTAAAGATCCGATTCATCAAATCCATAAACACCGCAGGGGCATTAGTGAGCCCAAACGGCATCACTAAGAACTCATAGTGACCGTACCTCGTTCTGAAAGCAGTTTTGGGTACGTCCGAATCTCGAATCCGTAACTGATAATAACCCGATCTCAAATCTATCTTTGAAAACACCGATGCTCCCTTTAATTGATCGAACAGATCATCTATACGCGGTAACGGATACTTATTCTTTATCGTCACTTTATTCAGTTGACGATAGTCAATGCACAACCTCATGGTTCCGTCCTTCTTTTTCACGAACAATACTGGTGCACCCCAAGGCGAGAAACTCGGTCGAGCGAACCTCTATCCGTCAATTCTTGCAACTGAGCTTTCAACTCTTTTAACTCAGTTAGTGCCATACGATACGGAGCGATCGAAATTGGCGTAGTTCCAGGTACAAGCTCAATTCCAAACTCTACTTCCGAACAGGTGGCAAACCCGGTAACTCTTCAGGAAAAACATCCGGGTATTCACAACCACCGGCACCGATTCGGGTTTCTTTTCTAACTCCTTGTCATCAAGTACATACGCGAGGTATGCTTCGCACCCTTTCCTTACATATTTCTGGGCCAACATTGCTGATATTACAGCTGGCAACCCCCTTAAGTCCGCAGACTCAACTCGGATTATTTCGTTATTTGCGCACCTCAATCGATAGTCTTGCTTTTGCAATTCACAACCGCATCATGCGCGGTTAACCAATCCAAACCAAGAATAACATCAAACTCGTCGAACGGCAAAAGCATCAAATCAGCCGGAAAACAGGATTCTCGGATTAATAGAGGGCATCTCTTACACACTTTATCAACAAGTACGCATTGACCCAAAGGGTTTGATACTCGAATTACGAGCTCAGTAGACTCAACAGGTAGAGTCTTACTGGTTGCTAAGGTTTCGCATACATATGAATGAGTAGAACCAGGGTCAATCAATGCAATCACATTAGTATCAAAGAGAGTGAAGGTACCAGTGATGACGTCGGGGGAGGATGCCTCCTCTCGTGCGCGAATGGCATATGCTCTAGCAGGAGCACGGTTCTCGGCGCGATCGGCCGTATCAGAAGCCCCCTCTGACTACCACCCCTGCCTCCAAAATTCTCGGTGGTCTACCTCTAGATGTCACTCCACTAGGTCTTGCACCTTGAATCTTATTCTTCTCATCCAGCTCCGTGCAATCTCTAATGAAGTGGTCCTTCGAACCGCATCCGTAACAGGCCCTGTTAGTAGACTTGCCCCAACATTCACCTAGGTGTCGTCTTCCACATTGGGGACATTCAGGTTTCTCGTGCCGATTATTGCCCACACTAGCTACCGAAGTAGCTCGGGAGCCCATCGATGGTCTTGCCCTGATGGAAATTCCCGTAGTCGCCCTCGACTTACTAATGTCCTCCCTGAACTTCTTCACAGCTGAGAACGGAGCTTTACCCGTCGATCTTTTACGATAATCTCTAGCTTCAAATTCAGCCTTCCTCTTCTCCTTTCCAAGTTCCTCCGCCTTGCAGGCTCGTTCGACTAGTGTTACGAATTCCTTTATTTCCAGAATACCCATTAGTAGCTTTAAATCTTCGTTCAATCCTTCCTCAAATCTTTTGCACATAGCAACCTCATCAGCTACGCACTCCCGGGCATACCTACTAAGTCTTACGAATTCATGTTCGTATTCAGATACAGTCATACGGCCTTGCTTGAGTTCCAAGAACTCCTTACGCTTCTGGTCAATGAACCGTTGGCTAATAAATTTCTTCCGAAATTCCGTTTGAAAGAAGTCCCAAGTTACTCGCTCGTTCGGGACTATGGAAATCAATGTCCTCCACCAATAGTAGGCTGAGTCTCGCAACAAAGATACAGCACATTTTAGACATTCATCGGGTGTGCATGACAATTCATCGAACACCCGAATGGTGTTATCAAGCCAGAACTCGGCCCTTTCGGCATCATCAGTTACTATGGCCTTGAACTCCTCGGCCCCACGCTTCCTAATCAAGTCTACAGGTAGCTTACTCAGCCTCACAGGATCAGCGACTGACGGCCTTACAGGCTCTTGGGGTGGGTTATTCAAATTTGGGAATTGTTGGACAGCCGGGTTGGCTCGGGCATATTGCGCGACCCACTCATTCATCATGGTAAAGAAGGCTTGTTTAGCCCCCTCACCTTGATTATTCGCAGATGACTGGGGTTCAACAGGCGGCGTCCCTTGTGCAGGAGCAGCCGCTACGCTCTCAACGTCATCCGCTAGGGTTCTTTCTTCACCGGGATCCATTTACTAATCAAGACAAAAACATTTCAACCGTCAGAAGTCATCACCCTTTTAAACATTAACATTATGGCATGTATAGCTAGTCTCATACGTGCTATGGAAGTCCTAGAACCGACTAAACCATAGCTCTGATACCAATAAAATGTAACACCCCAAACCCGAAACCGTCATCGGGGTCGAACACGAGGTGTTGACTGGCTTTACCCTCTTACAAAATTTATTTTCCAGACACTGCCCAATCTGTGTACTAGTCGTTTTAAAATTCATATCTTGAGTTTCGTAACTCGAAAATCAGTTTCGTAATTTTTCCCAGAAACTAGACTCATGTGCCCATCTATGTATTTTTTTCTAGAATTTTTGGTTGGGCCAATTAGTACAGTTTATTAGTCAAAGTTCCCCAAGTTGCAGGGGTCGACTACACTGACCTTTGCCCATTACGACTGGGATATCTCCCTGCACGGGGCTTCAATACTGTTGCCGTTTGTTTCTATGGAAACTAGACTCAGAGAGGAATCTGCACATATATGGTACGACCCCTAATTATCTCTGGTTAATTTATAATGAATTTCCAAAGTTGGAGCAGGGAATCCAGAAACCGTTCTGGCCCTGTCCCACTAAAATCTGATTATCTCTTAATATACTGCCCATATGATCTTTTCGTTACTTCCTCATGAAAACAGACTCATCGAGCTTCGATTACATAATTTATTCATCAATTAATTCCACTCCTACTATTTTTAGTGATTTTTCAATCTCATGACACTGCTGCTGCCAGCATATGTTACGAAAGTAACTAGGTCCATTTCATGCCTACCCTCGATCCAACTCAATCGAACATTCGTGCCATTTTCGCATGGCTTAAAGTTTACATGCCATAATTCAAACACAACGTACTAACTTATACATGCCAAAATGATCTTCTAAGCACACTAAGAAGAAAGTACCAAAACTAGCTATCTGGTGTGATGACTTCGTTGACGGCCCGACCCCGTAAAAATTGATGAGTCCAAGCAACCTATAATGGGTGACAAGGAAACACCGGGTGAGTTTATAACTCAGTAAGTCATAAGCAATGCTCTACTATACATCAATAACATTATCACAAGAGGAATAAAATGGAATGAGACAATTTACTCCATCCATACCGAACCATACCATAGTTCCACCAACCTACCGATTCAATTTCATATCAATTCATGCCTTCACAATTCATATACTCATCAATAGGACATTGAAGCATTTTCATAAATCAATTTATTTTCGTTACAATCAAACCACAAAACGGCCTTTCACCCATCCTACGATAAATTTTTATGTACGTGACTTCAAGTATAGTTGTCACATAGGTTCAACTTACCGAGCTCAACACCAAGTATACGCATAGCATATATTAGCCATGTCCTCAAGACACTTACCCGATCCGCTGTCCGCGATCAGCTCAATAGTGTCGCACACATAGTGTCCATAATGATTCACGAATGTATATTGAGCCCGCACACTCAGTGCTATATAATCAACTCGCACATTTAGTGCCACGTAATCAAATCGCACACTTAGTGCTACATAGTCAAACCCGCACACTTAGTGCCGCATGGTCAATTCGCACACTTAGTGCATCATATTCATTTCGCACACTTAGTGCAACAAAGTAGAATCGCACACTTAGTGCTGTACAATTTAATCCCGCGCACTTAGCACCAATCTCATGGTCATAAATGGTTATCCCGCACATTTAGTGCCGAGATCAACAACTCATTACATCTCACCTCATTTATTTCATTCAACAATTTCATCATCACATACGTACATGCATATATATATGTACATTTATTCATTCCATTCAGCATCAATACACAACATTATGACCATTGAAATAATACCAACTACATGCTTAATGACTTACCTCGTGTTGGGTAAGACGGTTCCAACTCGGCTACTCGATAACCTTTTCTTTGCCTTTGCTCGATTCACCTCCTTTAGCTCCTTGAGCTATATCAATAATTTAACTAGTTTAACCACCTTGCTAAATATTTACAATCCAATCTCACATGTACATGTATGTTAGTATATTCGGCTAATAATCTCATGCAACTACCAAAGCCGAATCAACTAAATATACTTATGTATACACACATATATCATCATCGAAATCACCTAAGCTTAGACATCGATTTTTAATTTCAAGTAAGTTGCCGAATGCAACCTTACTAAATTCTCATGGATTCAATATACCATTACCATGAAATCAACAACCAAATTCATAGACAATTTAGGAAAATCACATTACAATTCTCATATTCAAGCAAAGACCATGGCCGAATGCACATATGACCTCATAACAAAAATATTGAACCTTTGGTTGCCCAATTAGCTTAACATCCATCAAATTTTTAAATCAAGAAGCTCACCTCATCTATAATCAACTCTCAATGCCCTAAGGCATCAAAACAACATCAAAGAAATACAACCATCCATGGCCGAATGTCCTAGCCGAATTGTTTTAACCATGAGTAACATAACAAGCATAGATCGTGTTTATGGATATACCGTGGCCGATTCAAGCTAATCACCTCCAAAATCATCAACCATTTTCGTTGCATATAACATATATAAACATGAATAAGTTTCATATAATCCCTTAACACATTAATTTCTTTCATCAACAACCTTTTCCTTGAACACTTTCTCATGACCGATTGCTCATGTTATCAACAAGATTCAAAGTTTAAACATGGGCTATTTAAAACATGCATGCATCTCAAAGACAACATCAAACATACCTTAGTCTAACCACCACCATAGCCGATTTTTCTCAAGCCTTTTTCCCCTTCCTTTCTTTCCTCTATTCGGCCAAGGATGTTTAAGAATGAACTCTTTTTTTTTTTTTTTTGTTTTCTTTCTTCAATTCACGGCAACAAGGGGGGGGTGAGACCATGTACTTTTTTTTTTCTCCATCACCCTTCTTTCATTATTTAATCACCATGCTTATTATTTTATTATTCTTAACATGCATCACTAGCATAACATGTTGGAGACATGTTTCCACCTATAGCATGGCCGGCCACTACATATTAGGGAGGGGGAATTTGACATGCAAGTCCCCTTTTTCTTCCACATGCACTAATAGGTCCTCATGCATTGACCTATCACATTTTAAAATTTTCTCATATAAGTCCTATTGACTAAATTCACATGCAATCGACTAAATCGAAGCTTGAAATTTTTACACATTCATGATTACATATTCTAGACAATAAACATCACATTCAAACCTTTCGGTGACTCGGTTTAGCGGTCCCGAAACCACTTCCCGGCTAGGGTCAATTTTGGGCTGTCACATTGGCAGCAAGCAAGGATGATGAACACAATTTTTACATCTTTTTTCCCTTTTAATTCTATTTATTTACTAAATGACTAAAATGCCCTTACTTAAAAAATCCTATTTCACTTATCTCATGTCCATTTTTGTCCATCACTAACTAATGGTCTAATTACCATATAAGGACCCCTAATTTATAGTTCCATCACAATTAAACACCTTTAACATATAAAACTCAACTTTTTCACTTTTGACAATTTAGTCATTTTGACTAAATTGAGTGCCCAAACGTCAAAATTTTTTGAACAAAATTTTGACGAAATCTTTCCGTGAAATTGTAGGCCATAAAAATATAGTAAAAATAATTTTTTTTCTCATCGGATTTGTGGTCTCGAAACCACTGTTCCGACTAAGCCCTAAATTGGGATGTTACATTTCTCCCTCCTTTTAGGGATTTTCGTCCCCAAAAATCTTACATGTGAAGAGATTTCGGTACTGTTTTCACATGACCTTCTCAGGCTCCCATGTAGCCTCATCAACTCCATGCTTATTGCATAACACTTTCACAAGTGCAATACTTTTGTTCCTTAGTTGCTTAATCTCTCGATCAAGAATTTTTATCGGTTCTTCACCGTAAGTTATGTCTGGCCGACTCTTAACCTCTGTCGGTGAGATCACGTGTGAGGGATCAGAACGGTAACGGCGTAACATAGACAAATTGAATATATTATGAATCTTCTCTAACTCAGTTGGCAAAGCTAATCGGTATGCTAAGGGCCCAATTCTTTCAGTCACCTCGAACGGTCCAATGAAACGTGGACTTAGTTTGCCTTTCTTGCCAAATCTAAAAATTTTCTTCCGCGGGGATACTTTCAAAAACACTTTGTCACCAACTTGATACTCGATCTCTTTTCTTTTTAAACCTGCATAAGACTTTTTTCTGTCTGAAGCTGCTTTTAAACAATCTCTGATAAATTTTACTTTCTTTTTTGTTTCTTTGACTAAATCAACCCTGTAAATCTGATTTTCCTTAAGTTCTGTCCAATATAAAGGCGTAAGACATTTACGTCCAAAAAACACTTCATAAGGTGCCATCTTCAAACTCGACTGATAACTATTATTACAGGCAAACTCTACCAACGACAAATATTTCTCCCAACTGGCTTGAAATTCTAAAACACAACATCTGAGCATATCTGCAAGTAACTGAATAACTCTCTCTGACTGACCATCGGCCTGAGGATGAAAAGCTGTACTGAAATTTAACTTTGTACCCAAAGTTTCCTGCAATTTTCTCCAAAATCGCGATGTAAATCTCGGATCTCTGTTTGAGAAAATCGATAACGGTACTCCATGTAGTCTAACTATCTCTGAAACATACAATTCAGACAACTTGTCAAGTGAATAATCCATACGAACCAGAATAAAATGAGCTGACTTCGTTAGCTTATCAATTGCAACCCATACTACATCTTTCTTTTTCGGTGTCAACGGTAACCCTGCTACAAAATCCATGGTAACTCGGTCTCATTTCCACTCAGGAACTAACACAAGCTGCAATAAACCTGAAGGTACCTGATGTTCAGCCTTCAGCTGTTGCCAGATCAAGCATCTAGAAACAAATTCTGAAATATCTCTTTTCATTCTTGCCCACCAGTACATTTTCTTCAGATCATTATACATCTTTGTACTACCTGGATGAATAGACAAAGAACTCTATGTGCTTCCTGTAAGATCTTCTGAATAAGCTCATCATTCTTTGGCACACATACTCTATCTCTAAACATCAAACAACCATCAGAATCGATATGAAAATCAGACTCTACACCCGACTCGGATTGAGTTCTTTTAGCTTGCAACTCACTGTCATTTTTCTGAGCTTCATAAATTTCTTCGAGAAACATCGGTTTAGCCATCAACTCAGCTAAAATGGAACCATCATCAGATAAAACCAAATTGGTATTCAAAGCTCTCAATGCAAATAAAGATTTTCTACTGAAGGCATCAGCAACAACATTTACCTTACCCGGGTGGTAGTCAATCACTAACTCATAATCTTTAATCAACTCTAGCCATCTTCTTTGCCTCAGGTTCAAATATTTCTGAGTCATCAAGTACTTCAAGCTTTTATGGTCAGTAAATATTCGGCACTTCTCACCATACAAGTAATGTCTCCAAATCTTCAACGCAAATACAATGGCAGCCAACTCTAAATCATGCGTCAGATAGTTTTTCTCATGTGGCTTTAACTGTCTGGAAGCATATGCGATTACTTTATCTTCCTGCATAAGTACATAACCCAATCCGTTCAAGGATGCATCACTATAAATCACAAATTCTTTACCCGGTTCTGGTTGTACTAAAACAGGAGCTTCAGTCAACAGTACTTTTAACTTGTCAAAACTCTGCTGACACTTTTCAGTCCATTCAAACCTTACATCTTTCTGTAACAACCTTGTTAATGGGGTAGCTATCATGGAAAATCCCTTTACAAATCATCGGTAATAACTAGCTAATCCAAGAAAGCTTCTAACCTCTGATACATTTTTAGGAGGCTTTCAATTAACAGTAGCTGAAATTTTACTTGGATCAACTTTAATACCATCGCCTGAGACAATGTGTCCATGGAATCCAACTTCCTGAAGCCAGAACTCACTTTTACTAAAGTTGGCATAAAGCTTATTATCTCTCAAAATCTGTAAAACGGTTCTCAAATGCTCGGCATGTTTAATCTCATCACGAGAATAAATCAGAATATCATCAATGAACACAACTACAAATTTTTCTAAGTAAGGTCTGAAAATTCGATCCATTAAGTCCATAAAACCAGTAGGAGCATTAGTCAATCCAAATGGCATCACAAGAAACTCATAGTGACCATACCTGGTCTGAAAAGCAGTCTTCGGAACATCAGACTCTTTAACCCTCAACTGATAATAACTAGATCTCAAGTCTATCTTGGAAAACAAAGTAGCTTGTTTCAACTGGTCAAACAGATCATCAATTCTAGGCAGTGAATATTTGTTCTTTATAGTTACCTTATTAAGCTACCGGTAATCTATGCATAATCTCATTGAACTATCTTTCTTTCTCACAAAAAGCACTGGTGTGCCCCACGGAGAACAACTAGGCCTTGCAAAACCTTTATCAGTTAATTCCTGCAACTGAGCTTTCAATTCTTTCAATTCCAACGGGGCCATTCTATAAGGAGTAATAGAAATAAGAGTTGTACTAGAATCAACTCAATACCAATTTCAACTTCTCTAACAGGAGGCAAACCTGGCAATTCTTTCGGGAACACATCTAAATACTCACGTACCACTGGCACTGATTCAATTTTCAACTCTGGATCTTTAGTGTTCAATACAAAAGCAAGATAAGCTTCACACCCTTTTCTCAAACATTTCTGAGCAGACATAACAGAAATCATAGAGAGAGAACCATCTGACTCATCTGAATCAACCCGGATAATATCACCATTTTCACATTTCAACTAAATGTATTTCTTTTCGCAATTTACTATCACATCATGGGCAGTCAACCAATCCATACCAAGAATCACATAAACCTCATCAAACGGTAATAGCATGAGATCGGCCAAAAAACAGTGAACTCTAATCATCAAAGGGCAACTCTTACATACTTTATCTACTAACACATAATAGCCTAATGGATTTGATACTTTAATTACAAATTCAATAGATTCTATAGGGATGTTCATACTAGGCATCAATCTCATACAAACATAAGAATGAGTCGAACCCGGATCAGTTAAAGCAATAACATTAGTGTCATAGAGAGAAAATGTACCCGTAATCACATCAAGGGAGGATACCTCTTCCCGAGCACGAATAACATATGTTCTTGCGGGTGCTCTAACATCTGATGTAGCTGCTGAGTCTCTAGATGTATCCCTGTTACTTGCTCCAACTCCTGGGTTCCTCTGTGATCTGCCTCTAGTAGGAGCATTTCCTGATCTCGCACTCAGTATTACTTCTCTTTTAGTTGTTTCGGGACAATCCTGAATAAAGTGGTCTGGTGCACCACATTTGAAACAGACATTTTCATTGGCTCTACACTCTCCAGGATGACGTCTACAGCATTGGGCACATTCTGGCCTAGTGGGTCGAGTGCTACCCGTACTTGCAACTATAGTAGTTTGAGCTCTATAACCCTCAAATCTTCTACCTCTGTTTTGACTAGAATATCTGGTTGGAAAATTTGATCCACTAGGGAACTCTCTAGGCCTCTTGGAAGTAAACTAAAATGATCTGCTCATCTGCCTTTTCTTCGTGTCTTGCGCTTCAATTTCAGCTTTGACCTTTTCTTGTTCTTTTAACAGGTCCTCTACTTTATAGGCTCTCTCAACCAAAACAACAAACTCTCTGCTTTCAAAAACACCCACTAATAGCCGAATATCATCATTGAGCCCGTCTTCAAATCTCTTGCACATGTTAGCTTCAGTGGACACAAACTCTCGAGCATATTTACTGAGTCTAACAAATTTGCGTTCATACTTGGTCACAATCACCTTACCTTGTTTTAACTCAAGGAACTCTTTTCTTTTCTAATATATAAATCTCTGACTGATGTACTTCTTACGGAACTTCTCCTGAAAGAAATTCCAAGTAACCCTCTCACTAGGTACCACTGACACAAGAGTCTTCCACCAACGATAAGCCGACTCTTTTAGAAGTGAAACAATACACTTCATACATTCTTCAGGTGTACAAGATAATTCATAAAAAACTTTGACAGTATTCTCGAGCCAAAATTCTGCTTTCTCTGCATCATCGTCTTTAGTAGCCCGAAATTCTTCAGCCCATTGTTTTCTGATCTTATCAGCTGGTGGTCTTTCCCTGATAACTATTCCTGCGACTGGAGAAGCTACATGGGGAACCTGAAAATGATGAGGGGGTAGAGGTCTAACAGCCAAATTCGTGTGAACGAACTCGGCAAACCAATCATTCATAGCCTGGAAAAAGGCTTTTCGAGCCCTTCCTCCCTGACTAACTGAAACGGGCCTTTCACTCACATTAACATCTGGTGGCACCGTCCCTTCTATGGAAGGGGGTGCATTACTCTTCACGTCATCTGTACCAGCTCATTCAGGATCCATAACTATAAAAGAAAACATTTCAAAATCGTTAGGAATAGTCACACTATCAAAATATATAAGTATGACATGTATAGCTAGACTCTTATTCATACTGAATATTCCGAGAACCGAGTAAACTTGCTCTGATACCAATAAAATGTAACACCCCTTACCCAAGACCGTTGCCGGAGTCGAGCATGAGGTGTTACTTGACTTAATTTAAAAGTTCGGGGCATAAAATTTTACTTTTGAAATTAATTTCACTATTCACAACAAAGTTGTCCACCTGCTCAGCAGTTACTAAATTAATTATAACCCGAGCCAAAAAACTCAAAATTTAGATCCAAAAATTTTCTCTGAAACTAGACTCATATATCTTTTTACCAAAAATGTTTCAGAATTTTAGTTCAGCCAATTAGTACAGTTTATTAGTTAAATTCTCCCCTGTTTCACTGATTGACTGTCCTGATCACTCGTCACTAAAATTTAATTATCTCATTGCACAGACTTCATATGGTGTTCTCACTTGTTTCTACAGAAAATAGACTCAATGAGGAATCTAGAAAAATAAATTACAACTCATAACTATTTTTGTACAATTTTTAATTATTTTCCAAAGTCAGAATAGGGGATTCTGAAAACCACTTTGACATTGTCAAACTAAAATGCAAATATCTCAGAATACATAATTTCTTTGTCTACACTGTTATGTTTCTATAAAAATAGGCTCAATAAGATTTAATTCTATATCTCATCCACCATATAATTAATTTTCTACTATCCTTGGTGATTTTTCAAAATCACGTCACTACTGCTGTCTCAAAACTGATTCACTACCAATTTTTACTTTTTCATGATATCTACGCATAATTTATCACCTAGACTTTTATAACAACAAAAACCTTCATAATTAGCCATTTTAATAACTATTCATCATCAAATATTTACATATCATATTTTGGTCATAATTTAAGAATATACAATCAAAATGACTAAGTCCCTATACATGCCATAGCTTGAAACATTTATCGTCTTAAAATACCGACTTTTGGTGGTTGATAGTGTGAACGCTCTCCGACGTCTTCAAGATCCCGACTATGCTTGATAATACTAAATGAAATAAAAAGAAATAAAAGAAGTAAGCATAAAGCTTAGTAAATTTACAAGTAAATAAATAACAACATTTAACACAAATAATGATATGCAAGTATCATGTTCTTAAGTTTCCTCTTTACTTACTCTCATTTACTTGTTTATTTACTTACCTATTTAGATAACTTAAGATTACAACTTACTCTTCTCTTGCTGAAATATTGGTTCTCACTGATATCATAACATATTCTTCACTCTTATAACCCACCTGAAGTTGCTAATTATACTTTTATTTGAACTTCCATAGAACATAATCTGTTTTCTAGCCCGTTGAGCCACATTGGAATAATAAGGATACTTGGGTCTCATATCTGATAATAACATGCCAAAGCCATGTCCTAGACATGGTCTTACATGGGATGTTTCCTGTACTCCCAATGCCATATCCTAGATATGGTCTTACATGGGAGTTCTCATATTGGTGCTCGTGCCACGTCCCAAACATGGTCTTACGAGGGACCTCTCATCTCGGTGCCAACGCCATGCCCCAGACATGGTCTTACATGGGATCTCTCATAGTCCCAATGATGCCAATGACATGTCCCAGACAAGGTCTTACATGGGATCTCTTTACCCAAATGTCATGACATTTGTATCCAATACACTCCTAATGTTTCAACGGGGCTTTTATCACTGATTCTCTGTCATCTCATACTTAAGTCAACATTAAATAATTTCATGAAATAAATACATAATTGCTGGAAAATACCAGCATTAATAATAATTATTGAAATATTACATTTATTTACTGTAAACTTACCTCGATACAAAAATGTGATCAAATCTAACACTTTAGTCCTTAATCTTTTTCTTTCCCCGGTCTAACTCCGGATTTCGTTCTTTTTGATCTATAATAGCAAATTTAGCTTATTTACTCACATTCATCAAGACAGTCCTTGACTCAATTTTGGTAAAATTATAATTTTGCCCTTAAACTTTTACTTATCTACACTTTTGCCCCAAAGGTTAGAAATTAAACTTCATCTCTTATTCTTATGTTTTATAACATGCTGAACATTTTTCCCTTCTATGACAACATCAAATTCTTACTCTAACACTTATGAACATTAGCTATTTTTGACGATTATGGCAATATACTCGTTTTCACTTAAAATCGACTAGCAAAAGTTATTTAACATAATTCCTAGATTCATATTCTACCATAAAACATCAAAATAAACATATTTAACCTATGGTTATTTTTCCAAATATGAACTCTAGGTTAAATTATTGCTAAAATAAGCTAAATTAAGTTACTAGGATTCCAAAAACATAAAGAACATTAAAAACGGAGCTTGGAATCACTTACTATGAGCTTGAGAAAGTGAAGAAACCCTAGCTATGGCTTCCTTCAAGTTTTGGCAGCAAGCAAGGATTATGAACACAATTTTTACACCTTTTTCCCTTTTAATTCTATTTATTTACTAAATGACTAAAATGCCCTTACTTAAAAAAATCCTATTTCACTTATCACATGTCCATTTTTGTCCATCACTAACTAATGGTCTAATTACCATATAAGGACCCCTAATTTATAGTTCGATAACAAGTAAATACCTTTAACATGTAAAACTCAACTTTTGCACTTTTTACAATTTAGTCCTTTTGACTAAATTGAGTGCCCAAACGTCAAAATTTTTTGAACGAAATTTTGACGAAATCTTTTCGTGAAATTGTAGGCCATAAAAATATAGTAAAAATAAATTTTTCCTTATCAGATTTATGGTACCGAAACCACTGTTCTAACTAAGCCCTAAATCGGGATGTTACAACTTGATGATCTCTTTTTTTACTACGTCCTTCATGATGTGGTTCAGTCTTCGTTGTCCATCGATTGTCCCTTTTTTGCCATCTTCTATGATAATCTTGTGCATGCATACAGATGGACTAATACTGTGAATATCAGCTATGGTCCATCCGATGACCTTCTTGAATTGTTTCAGAACTAAGATAAGTTTCTCCTCTTGCTTAGTGGTCAATTCTGCTGAAACAATCACAGACAGAGTAGAAGCATTACCTAAATAAACATATTTTAAATGAGAAGGTAATACCTTGAGTTCTAATTTAGTTGGCTCATCGATCGATGCTTTGGGAATAGTCCCTCTTTTGTAACTCCAAAGATTCAAAACGGGATTGTGGATTAAATCCCCTTTGATTAGCTTCTAGCAAAGGTAAGTATTCATCCTCCTCTTCATCATTTGGAGGACCCAATGTCAAAATTCTTTCCAGTGAGTCCTCAACACAGTTGAGTTCCTTCTCCACTATTAAATCCTCTAAATCGAATACTATAGAGCAATCATCCATTGTGTCAGGAAATCGCATAGACTTAAAGACGTTAAATATTACCTCATCATCCTGAACACGCATAGTGTGCTCGCCCTTCTGCACATCAATAAGGGTCCATCCAGTTGCTAGGAACGGCCTTCCTAAGATGATTGGTACTTCTTTGTCTGCTTCAAAATCTAAAATTACAAAGTCAGTAGGAAAGATAAACTTATCTACACGTACCAATACGTCCTCGATTTTTCCTTCTGGATGTGCTAAGGATCGATCTGCTAGTTGAAACGTAACTATAGTTGGTCTAACTTCTCCTATCCCCAACTTCCTAAATATTGACATAGGCATCAAGTTGATACTTGCACCTAAGTCACAAAATGCCTTACCACAATATGTTGCTCCAATGTTGCACAGTATGGTAAAATATCCAGGATCCTTCAGTTTTGGGGGTAGTTTGTCTTGAAGGTATGCACTACAATCTTTCGTTAGAGCTACCATCTCAAATCCTCCAAGTCTTCGTTTCTTAGAAAAGATATCTTTCATGAACTTGACGTAGTTCGACATTTGCTCAAGTGCTTCAACCAACAGGATGTTGATGTGAAGTTGCTTGAGTACGTCAAGGAACTTCTTGAATTGAATCTCCTACTTCTATTTCTAAAGTCTTTGAGGGTAGGGTTGTGGTGGTTTCATTACTGGGATTGATTCTGGTTGATTCGTCTTTGGCGACAATTATGTATCTAACGACATTGTTAGTTGATCAGAATTAGCTGGTCTTGAGGTTACTTTGTCAGGTTTTGTAGATTCTGGTTTTTGTGAAACCAGAATTTCAATACTTGGTTGACCTTCTTCTGAATCTTGAGCGTCAGCTAGCTCATTTTCAATTTTGACAGCGTTGGGCTCTACTGTCTTTCTGCTCCTCAATGTCAACGCTTTACAATGTTCCTTCCCTAGATTTCTCGAATTCTTCGTGTCACTAGGTAGAGCACCTTGTGGTCGGTTCCTGAGTTCAGTAGCAAGCAATTCCACTTGATTCTCCAAATTCCTTAGAGTGGCGTTATTTTTTGTCATGTATGCCTTCAATAGATTCTCTAAGCTATTGGATGGTTCTGCTTAGGTTGGTTTCTGAACTTATTGGGGGAAACTAGGCGGCTGAGTTAGTCTAGGTTGGGCGTAAGTGTTACTGGTTCCAGCCTCTTGGTTACTCTAGGAAAAATTCGAGTGATTTTGCCACAATGATTATAAAAGTTGGATTGCAGTCTTTGCCTCCCTCAGTTTTGGTTTTGGTTACCCATGTAATATACGGATTCGAGGTTCGATGGACATTCCTCAAACAAACGTCCTTCCCCATAATACACACAGGCTATATTATCAAATTGGTTAGGTGGTTGGGCTACAAAGCTATTAGATCCATTAGTGGTAAGATTCTTAAGCATTGAGGCTATTGAAGATACCTAAGATGCGAGTGAAGTGAGAGCGTCCACTTCATGTATTCTAGTGACTCATCTTCTTGACGCTGCTCAATTGGTTGGCCATTGATAATTTTTGTTGGCAATCCTCCCAGTAATTTCATAAGTCTCATTATAAGACCTAGAAAGGAGAGCACCATTAGCAGAGGCATCCATTACCATCCTCGTGTGAGAATTGAGACCATTATAGAATATCTCAAGTTGAATGCAATGTGGGATTCCATGATGAGGGCACTTTCGTAATAACACTTTGTACATTTCCCATGCCCCATATAGGGACTCATAATCCATTTGTTGGAATGCAGTGATCTCATTCCTCAACTTGGCATTCTTGCTCGGTGGGAAATACTTCATGAGGAATCTCTTGGCTAACTCTTTCCATGTAGAAATTGAGTTCAGTGGCAATGAGTTCAACCAGGCACCAGCTCTGTCCCTTAGTGAATATGAGAACAGCTTCAGTCGTAATGCATCTTCGGGTACTCCGGCTAACTTGAAAGAATCACTCACTTCCATAAATAGTCTTAAGTGAATATGAGGATCTTCAGTAGGCATTCCACTGAATTGGCCCACAGTCTGAAGCATCTGGAACATGATTGGCTTCAGCTCGAATTGTTGTGTGTCAATTTCGGGTCTCCTAATACCCAGGTTAAGATCATTAAATACTGGCACGACATACTATCAGAAAGCTCTATCCCTATCATCAGCAATAAGGATAGGATTCTGAGCAAGGTTTGCTCTGTTTCCTTGATTCATATTCTCAAAGTTTATCTCTTCAGTCATTCTCTGGTTTGCTTGTCTTCTTCGCTGTCGAAAGGTCCGTTCTATTTCAGGGTCCACAGGGAGTAAGTCGATAATCTGGTTAATACTCATAAACACCTGAAATAATCACAGAAAGATTAAGTAAGAAAAGATTTAAACAGGAAAATAAATAAACCAAAATGTAAAAACAGATTCACAAATTATGGCTTTTTTGCCAAAAACTTGGAACGACGAAAATGTGCAAGTGTACACAATCGCAACAAGTAATAAAGTGACAAGTAAATGTCGAGTTATCGTATCCACAGGGACTGTAAAAAAGAATATTTATGAAATTAATGTTAAAACACTTTGGTGATGGAAATTATTCTTGTTTGAAGATAATTAAAAACTAAAGATTAAAAACTAAGTAAAAAAATTTAAAAATAAAAAGGTTCTAATGCACGATTTCAAATAAGGTTTAATCAAGATGATATAATTGTATTGGATTAATTACATTCCTTAACTTAGAATTCTTAAACTTATTTTTATACTACTACGAACAAATTCACGGCAACTCGGTAATTTGCTAACTACTGCTCATACATACTTATTAAATTAATCAATCTCTTGAACATTTTTCAACATCAATCCAAGCAATTAATCAATCTTCACAAGCATATAAAAGATCAAGTGAGGTAACAAAGTATTTCTACCTTGAAACAGTGTAATCACAATAATCTTTCAAGTTATGCAAGGCATATGTATCGCCAAATACAATGCTAAATTAACTTCAGCTATCTTAGAAGAATAAACATGCACTGATTAAGTATTGTGTCGACTAATTACAATTTCAATACAATTTAATAATTAATTCATTAGTTATCTAACAATTAATATTGCAAGAATAACTTAGGCATGATTTTACTTAATCAAGCATCTTATCGAGGCCTATAACAGCACACACACAATTTCAACAATTAAAGTAGGCAAAATATAATCAACCCAACACGGATTAAGTTCATACTAGATTGATTAAAATAACCATTTCAATAGCATAAATATTCATAAACATGATTGTCAAAACAACAACGAAATTTAAAGAGATAGGGAATAAGAAGCAAATCCGGTGTTTATCCGTGGCTTGACTGATTTCTCCGTTCTTCGTTCACCGTTGTCCTCGACTATCAAGGTGGCTTATGAACACTTAAATTGTTGCTAAAAATCTTCTGATGAGGACCTCTTTCCCAAGAGGATAAATCGACACTTAAACAAAGGGGAAAATGGGAAGGAAAAGTTGAGAGAAAGCGAGATAGGAGAAGAGAGAATGAGAGTATGAGGGATGAGTTGAATGATCAGCAAGGGGTGGCTTTTATAGCTGATTTTTTCTCCTCAAAATAGAAAATTCCATCAGCCAAAGAGACCCCCCTTGGCCGGCCACACACATGGTAAAGTTGAGAGATTCAACATTGCTAAAAATAGCCTGGGGCAAATCCATAAGCCGCATTTTTCGGAGGGGTTTGAATGCAAGTTTGAAAGTTCTTCAAGGGCTTCTTTGCAAGCTTATTTAGTCAGATAAAATGCTAATTTGGGTCAGCATATGGACTATTCTGGGCAGCCCAATTGGTGGCTGGTTCGGTTTACTGGATTCGGTTCAACCAATGTGGTTCAACTGGACCCTTTCTTTTACATAATTAATTAATAATAATTTATTTAACCCCAATTAAATTTGGAATAAATTAAAATTAATTATATTATGAATTAACACACATTTCTGGAACATCTTAGGTTGGAAATAAATTTGTCTCGGTGCTTCAAATTGCTTCTCGGTTTTATTCTTCGAGCATTGTCTGCCGAGCCAATTTTCGCCCTTTGTGCGAATCTGTCAAAAATAGTCAAAATTAATCAAAATTAACTATAAAATTAATTAAAATTCATCATGTTCATATTTTTAACATAATTTAATTATTTTCTAATAATTAATTATTTTTCGACAAGAATTTAACTGAAATAGCATGATTTTAAGTTAAAAGGGCATGTAAAAATACATAAATTTTCGTGTTTCCACCTCTCTCTCTCCTAGTTGGACTAAGAAGTTGTTTTTCTATGTGTAATAAACCTTTACAATTCAACAAGGGTTCTACCTTGTCTCCCTATAAATAGATGGCATCGGTTTAGCTATTTAGACAACTTTGAGATATTGTTACTCTTCTAAGAAAAAAGAAAATTTATTCTCAACTATTACATGTATTTTTCCAGAATCGCAATTTTAACAGTTTCTATTGAGGAAGAGAGAATTTTCTTTTTCACCCCAAATAAAAGAGAAAACTTTTTCTCACTCTATGTTTTGATTCAATTGGTTCAAGCCCACACTCAAAATAGTTCGTGGTACGATAATAGTGGAGAAGATTATTTGGTTAAAATCCGAGAAAAACGAACATCTTCTAAGTCGAAAGCACAAGTATGAATTTAGTTAGGGTTTATTGCTATAAATATCACAAACTGGGTTAGTTTTCAAAATTTTAATTCTCCACTGTGCAAGAAAACCATTTTCAAACCGGATTTCTTTTCCAAAAATTGGTATCAAGAGTCTGGTTGTCCTATATTTATAGTGTAAATTAAGACCGAATCTCTCTCTTCATCTTGTTTGATTAATATTTAATAAGATGTGGCATTCTTGAAATTATTCGCATGTTTAAAGGAATGTATGTGAATGAGTGTGTTATTCTATATTTATCATCTAATTATTATTTTTTGCCTATGGTTGTGGTTCTTAAGAAATAGACCGTGGACTATCATCTCCACATAGGATTATTTTTTTATATAGAATTCTTGTGTGTCGAAAATGGACAAAGGACATAAATGTCATTTTTTGAAAATGAGTCCATGACGAGGAGAAGGTGAAGCGATGGCAGTTGAAGACACAATGAATGTCTTGTGGTGAAAAGCTATTTAATTTTTGGTTTTTCATTTATTTTCTAGAAATAGAAACTTTGGTTGGAATTTTATTTTATTTCCCATCTTATTATATATATGTTTAGTACTTGTTAATAATATAATTATGATATATATGTGTATGAGATGATCCACAATTGATCAATTAAAGATGATAAGTGTGGAAATGAGAAAGTGCATGTCTAGGATTGGATCTGGCACGGAAAGTATTGGTTTTTAAGCGGTCGACTACGACTCACCTCCCTTTCTTGGGACACTACCTAGTGCACAATTCACATTCACTTCTTTGATTATTTCCTTAAAAGAAAAACTATGAAGAATCAAAATTGTTGTTTTTATGAATAAATGAATGTGAATATTATAAAATTACCATAGCATGTCATGCATACATGAGATAAGTATGCCATATAGTTTAGGGGAAATGCCACATGTACTTGTCATGCATAAATTGATCATTCATGATTGAAATCAAAAATTTAAAACCTTGCATGTTTTTTAAAATATTGACTAGAAGGTCCCTAAACAATACTTATAGCCTCCATCAATGATCTCATGTGATGGCATGAAATGGACTTTCCCCAAGGTAGACGTTTTCATGCAGATTTCACTAAGGAGACTTCCTGAAAGTAAGCAAATTTTTCTTATGATCATATGATAGTTGGACTGGCCCCAGTGGTAGCTATTATCATGCAATACATTAAGAAATTTTTTCTTCAAATAGGACAACTAGTCACAGCATGTTACTCAGTGAGATTGTCTCAAGATGACTCATTTGTTGTACATGATGCGATAGGTGTTGAGTTGATGGCTATACACTCAAGATCATCTAGTTAAGTAACTCCCCAAGGATATATGCTTAAGTTAGAATGATGACCAAATGTGGAAGAGCCTATTTATAGAGTTAGGGTTTTCGTCATCCTCAATCCTAGGTCAGCTGACGTTCTCGTGTTTAATTTTCATTGTGTGGACCAAAACACCCCTAGCTCGTAAGTGCTTCTATTACAAGGCTGATGTCATGACACCCTAGTCCCTGTGTCGCAACATTGAAGGTCGTATGCATCATTCAGGGGAAGCTTCAAGGGTGTGTCACGACATCCCGTGACTTTGTCGTGACATCAAAGGCAATATAACAATTTTGGCATTCTGCTCCCTATGTCGCGACATCAAACTTCTCGTGTTGCAACACAACGACCAGTATTAAGTTTCTACACCCTTGAATGGTCTCACGCACACTTACTAAGTACGTTAGCTCGCCTTTAGGCCTCATTCAGCCCCTAAGGTAAATAAAAGACTCAAAATGCACTTTTTATTAAATTTCAACTAATATATAAAAACTTAACTAAAATATAATAAAAGTGCTTGTATTCAAGCTCCTTAAGTACGAAAACTAATTTAGTATGCTACATCGAATTATGGTAGATCAAACTCCCTTACAGTTAAGTCATTGCTTGTCCTCAAACGAGGCAACATAAAAAGAAAAAGTAAAAAACGCCCCCTTAAGCAAGTCTGATACAAAGATTGGTTTTGGAGTACATAACTAGGCATTTTCATGTTTACACATAATCCTGACATGATATATAAACAACTTACTACTTTTAATATCAAACAACCTCAGTTCAATATATTACAAAATATAGAGGCATTAAGTTTTCAAATATATGTGTCAATCAATAAACCATACATGTAATATGATTATCCTAGCAGAATACAAACAGTCATAAATGCAATTACTTAATATGATGTCAATTCATGAATAAGTTTACCTACGTCACATAAGGCTTTTCGACTTTTAACATTCTAAGGCTTAGGACATGTATGGAATTCAAGAACAAAAAGCATTAAAATAGTTTCAAGCACGAAGTAGTTTGACACATTGTATTGTTCCCTATTCTTCACCCTTAGTAACCCTTGCTCCCTTACCACTATATTCTCTTTCTCTCACCTTTCTTATTTCTCCACGTAGGAAGTCACAGCATAATACAACAACTGTGGCTAGCTCACGAGTTTTTGTGCACTATTGACTAAGTTTTTTTTTATTTTCGTGAATTTGTCACATTTTTTTTCTTTTTCACTCATCTCACTCATAATGCTTTTGATTTTTCATTTACTTTTTCTACTCGATTTTCTTATTTTCTTATTTAATTTTTCTTTTGTTACACATATTGACTAACCTATTGATAACTCTTGAAAAGAGTTATAATTCATACTTTTAGACTTAGTTAACTACTTGTACTTATGTAAAATTAGTTTCAGTTTAGGTAATTGCATGATTATTTTTAGTTAATCGAGCATTGCATATAAAGACTTGGGATGGTGATTACTTTAGTGCATCTGTACTTTTAATTGTTGGTGGAAAGGTTTTGTGGTGGTTGAATGATAGGTTTGAGGAAGAAAGATAGCAAAGGATGGATATTTGCCAAGGCATTATGAGATGTTTCCATGGCAATGTTGAGGAAGAAAATGAAAAATACCGAGTCATCAATTAGAGCATTCAGTAGTTAGCCACCCACATGCACATGTAATGGAAAATATCCACATAAAAATTAGGGAAAAAGCAATCATTAGCTGACGATTTTTCCCTAGAGGAGGACCTAAGTTTAAAAGAATAAAGAGAGAGGTTTTCCAAAGAGAGAGTGAAAGGTACAACTGATTGCAAATACAAAGCTTCGACAGAGGTCTGTTTTTGAAAATGAGGGTAATTTGAGCTCCTCGAAGCTTGGTTGAAGATGCACACCAGACACCAAGTTGGGGGAATTCGTGTTCTGAACCCAGAATTCTTCCTCCGCAATTTTTTCTAAATACGTTAGTATAAACTATTATTTTGGGATGTTGATGATATTAAAATACTTGAAATTGCGTAGCCCAGTCATAAGCTAATTTAGCATAGCTAGGGATTACTTTTGATGATGCTTTAACTCTGATGAATGTTTACGGATGAATATCATTTAGTTTACTACCTTACCCAATATTTATTTCTGTTTATATGCTTATTAAAGTATTGATAAATGCTTGATAAGTCTGAAAGTAGCTTAATATCGACAGAGTTAGGTTGGTTGGACCAAAATTTGGTAATATAAGAGAGCATTGAAT
Source organism: Gossypium hirsutum (assembly GCF_007990345.1). NCBI lineage: Eukaryota > Viridiplantae > Streptophyta > Magnoliopsida > Malvales > Malvaceae > Gossypium > Gossypium hirsutum. The sequence goes on along the minus strand of NC_053448.1, from coordinate 23,816,994 downwards.
GAAATGCTCATGTAAACTCTTGACATAGAGCTTTACCTTATACAATTTCGGAGGATCGTGCTTCAGTCATGGTTGCTAATTCTTAGCCTATATATGTATAGGGTCTTAGGAGTGAGCAGCTTTAGGTCTTGCTTTCGATAGAGGTAGACCACATTAGTACCCAATTGAGCAGTAGGTTACCATATTTTTGCCATGGCAGTGTTCTTGGGTTATAACTAATTCATTACTAACCCCAGCCTTTACAATCAATATTCCAATCTTGCTAGAATCCTTTTCGCTTTTATTCGATTTGTTGCAATTGCAATCTATGATAGTACATTTTATTACTATCATTTTTAGTGTATTAATTGCATTGTTATTTCATAAAATATCATTCGATTCATTTATCTTTTCTACTCAATTGTGATAATCTAGACAAAGAATACTAATCCAACCTCGTGGGAACGATACTCACACGTCATTTTATTACTTGATTCAATGTGTATACTTGCACATTTCACACATCATATTCATATGCGACAAGGTTTTTGGTGTCATTGTGGGGGATTGGCGATTGGCAACTTTAGTTTTTATTTTTACACCTTTTATATTTTTAGTTGTTAATTGGTTTTTTTTGTGATTACAATAGGTTTGTTACTTGTTTTATGCATAGAGGCATTCCTGTTGAAGGACTTTATACCTTAGATCCAGAAATTGAAAGGACGTTGCAAAGAAGGAGAAGAGAACAAAGAGTAATGAATCAAGAACAATCAACCTGGTTTGAATGAGCTACTTAATCCGGGAGCTGACAATGGTAATCCTCATGTTTCTAAGATGTTTGATGATCAGGATAAGCTAATTCAAGATAATGTAGTTCCTATCTTAGATGACCTAAATCTTGGAATAGTCAAACCACAAATTTAAGCCCCCCACTTTTAGCTGAAACCTGTAATATTTCAGATGTTTCAATCAATTGGTCGGTTTGCTGATTTGCCAACTGAAGATCCTAGATTGCACTTGAGACTTTTCTTAGAGGTCTACGATTCTTTCAAATAGCAAGGTGTCCCTAAAGATGCCTTAAATCTCATGTTGTTTCCTTATTATTTAACAGACCGTGCTAGAACATAGCTCAATGATTTGCCATTTGGAATAGTAGAATCGTGGAATGATCTCTGTCAAAGATTCCTGTTGCGATATAACCAACCCAATATGAATGCTAAACTTTGAAATGACATAAAATCCTTTAGGCAACTAGAGGATGAAACACTAAATGAAGCATGGGAAAGGTTCAAAGATCTGTTTAGGAAATGTCTTATGTACGGATTTTAACATTGGACCCAAATGGAGATGCTCTATAATGGTTTGAATGCATAGACATGGATGTTGGTTGATGCCTCAGCTAATGGAACTCTGTTGGACAAGTCCTACAATGAAGCATCCAAGATTTTGGAGAGAATTGCCAATAACAATTATCAATACTCCACAACAAGAGCTAGAGCTGGTAGGAGAGTAGCTGGATCATTTGGACTGGAAGTGATTATATCACTTACTGCTCAGGTATCTTTTTTAGCCAACATGATAAAGACCATGCAGTAGCCTAGTAAGGTGAAAGAGCTGAAAGCAACTGGGTTATCTTGTGTTTATTGTGGTGAGGGTCATCTGTTTGAAGAGTGTCCCTCGAACCCAACATCTGTTTATTATATGGGAAACTTCAATACGAATAATAACCCTTATTCCAACACGTATAACCCTAGTCGGAAGCAATACCCAAATTTTAAGTGGAACAATCAACGAGTTGGAATTTCTAACACAACTGTCAGACCCAATACCATGAATGTCCCACCTGGTTTCCATTAGTCTATACCACCTCAACAATAAGTTCAACAAGGGAAGACATCATCTTCTTCCTCATCTATTGAATCTCTATTGTAGGAGTATATGGCCAAGAACGATACTTTGATCCAGAGCCAAGTGTCATCTTTACGAGCTTTAAAGAACCAAGTAGGATAGGTAGCTAGTACTTTGAACTCAAGAACACAAGGAACTTTGCCTAGAAATATCGAGAATGCAAGAACACATTGGAAAGAACATTATAAAGCAATCACTCTTAGAAGTGGCACACAGCTAGATAGAGTTGACAATATTGTTGCTGAAACAACGAATTCAGAATCTGATCAAAGAAAAACTCTTAAACAACACAAGAAAAGCACCACAAATGAGAAAACTGGACCAAGCAATGCCAAAGCAAACTCAGATAGCACTGCTGAACACAATTCCCAAGCACAACAATCACTGCAACCTGAAGTTCACCCACCCCCACCATTTCCCCAACGATTTCATAATCACAGACAAGACCACCAATTCAGACGATTCTTGGATGTCATTAAGCAACTTCACATCAATATACCTTTGGCAGAAGCCTTGGAACAAATGCCCAACTATGTCAAGTTTATGAAAGACATACTTTCAAGGAAGAGACAATTGGGAGAATTTGAAATAGTCACACCCACTAAAGGGTTGTAACACCCCTAACCCATATCCATCGCTAGAACAAGGTTACGGAGCATTACCAGAGTTTACAAATCAAATAAACAGACATTTCATATCATATAACATTCATGTCAGAAACCAATCGAAATCAAACATATTGTCCCTTATGCGAGCCCTCGAGGCCCAAAAATACGCATTTAAAACAAGTCGGGACTAAATTGGGTACTCGAAGAATTTTGTCAAAAAGCATTAAAATTTTTCAAAGCTGTAGGGATCACACAGCCATGTGGCCAGGTCGTGTGACTCACACGGTCAGGAGACACGCCCTTGCCTCAGGCCATAAGGGCATTTGAAATAGGGACACACGGCTGTGTCCTAGGCCGTGTCCATACCCGTGTAACTCTCTGACTTGGGCCACAAGGCCAAGCCACACGCCCGTGTGCAAGGCCATGTGAGCATACTGACTTGAGCAATTTAAAAGATATAGGGGACACATGACCGTGTCACCTAACCATGTGTCTGTAACACCCCAAACCCAGTCTAAACGTTATGATCGAATCTGGCGATGTCACACTATAACACCCCTTTCCCGTATTCGACGCCAAAATAGGGTACGAGACGTTACTAGAAGACATACATTTGCATACATATTAAACCGAGTTACAAAATTTCATCCAAATTAAAAATTTTAAATTATTAACATGCTTTTATAATTCTTTACAGCATATCCTCGAAATATTATATTCATAACAAATAGGGCCTACGAGACCCGATATTTACTCATGTAATTCAAAGCTTCATTTCCATTTCATTCAATTCACAATTTCTCATGTTCACAATTCAAATCAATTTCTAAATCCAATATATATATTTCAATCATTTAAGAATATAATTCAAGATACATGAACTTACCAGGCTAAATTGCAGAACTACAAAAATTCAGAGACATTTTGGTAATTTTCTATTTTTCTCGAATTTTCACCCAATCTTGACATAAATTAATATTTCATTCAATTTATTAATTTAAATCATAAAACAATTCATTTCATGCAATTTGATCACTTTTTGACATCTTTACCAATTTACCCTTAAAATATTACTTTTATTCAATTTAGTCCTTGAACCTAAAACATACAAATTGGCCATTTTTAATGAGAACTCATGCTAGTTGAAATCATTTATTTTCCTCCTCCTTCTCTCTATTCCACATCCTTAATGTATAATATGCTTACATGTAACATTACCTATAATTCCACCATTTATTTTTATATTAATTCAAAGCTATCCACTTGAGTCATAGTCACTAAATTATTTATATCATGAGCTACGAAACTCCAAATTAAGATAAAACAAATTCATATGAAACTAGGCTCACATATATTCTTACCATAATATTTTCATAATTTTTGGTTTAGCAAATAAGTACATTTTATTCTTTAAAGATTCCACTATTTCACTATTTTACAGTTCTGTCCCCCTTCACTAAAAATTAATTATCTCTTTGTAAAAAATTTGACTGATGTTTCTAATTGTTTTTATTGAAAATAGGCTCATTTAGGATTTTAAAAATATAAATTTAAGCCTCTAATTATTTTTATTCAATTTTTGATGATTTTCCAAACTCAGAACAGGGGAACCCGAATTCATTCTGACCTTGTCTCACAAAATTTATTATATCTCATGATTTTCAATTCCATTACTTACACCATTTCTTTTATGAGAAACTAGACTTAATAAGATTTAATTCCACATTTTATTCATAGTCTAATTTTATTTCCACAATTTATGGTGATTTTTTTATAATTAACCTACTACTGTTGTCCAAAACTGTTTTAGTGCAAAATGTTGATTACTAGGTGTATAACTCCCTTATTCCCTTTCTCTATAATATTTCTCATCACTTTCACTTATTTCTCTTCACTAATATATCAAGAACTTAATACCTTATATAAGAAAACTCAACTATAACGTTATTTCCATGCTTTTTCAATAATATCAAACTTAAAAATATATTGAAATCTTGATGTTCTTACCTTATGCTATTGATTTCAATCTTTAACTTGATTTTCTCTCTTCTCCAGCTTCTATTTCTTGAATCTAACTTGATATTCTAGCTCCCCATTGTCTTCTTATCAATTTTCTCTCTTGGTGGCTATGGAAATTTCTTTGATTTCTAAGTGAAAATGGTGATTTTTTGGTGGGAGGACCAAATTGTAAAAAAAGGAAAACTTCTTTCTTTTCCTCTCTTCTCACGTTGGTTGCATGGAAAAGATGATGATTTTTTTTCATCATCTTTCCTCCCTTTTATATTAATAATTTAATAATAAAATAATACTAAAAATCTTAATAAAATATAAATTAAATAACATTTATCTATTTAATTAATTAAAAATATCACAAACATCATCATTACCTTCTAGAATTCTCTCTCTCTACATGACCATTTTGCCCTTTATAATCTTTTGAAATTCCATCCTTAAGTCATCACTTAATTTGGTAAAATTGCAATTTAATCCCTCAGAATTCTTTATCTTTTCAATTTGGTCCTAATTCATCCATTTTCCTTAGTTTCTAGATTATTCCACTCTTAAAATATTTACACTATTGGTCTTTTAACTTTTTCGTATTTACACTTTAACCCCTTAAATTTTGAGTATTTACTCTTGGGCAACAAAACTTTTCTCACTTTTTCAATTTAATCCTTTCTTAAATTAATATGTCATAATATACTTCCCAATGTTGACATAACTCAATATTCCCCGTTTTATCACTTTATTTCCTTATTTTACTATATCAAGGATATTATCTTACTTTATTACTGTAGTAACTTTCGGGGTATTACATTTCTCTCCCCTTAAAATAAATTTCGTCCTTGAAATTTCCTTGTTTTATTTTGATCATTAACTTCATCATTTCTATATTATTTCAATTATCCTTTTCTATCCATTCTTATCACTAACATTTCTAGTTTTTATATCATTTTGTACTTCCTTTTTAATAATATTATTCTTTTTACTTAATCGAGTTCTTATTTTCTCTCTTTCTTCATAATCAGAAGTTCTTTCTTCATTTAGTTTTATTAAAGTCATCTCTATCATTCTATAGTTCCCTTTTGTACATATTTACCTAGCTTAGTATTTGCATTCATTCTTTATCCTTTCATTTCACAATTTATTTTTAATTCAATATTTCAAACATGAATCAGAGGTAAATATTTACCTTGTAACAAAAATTATTTATCTTTTTTAGCAAAGGCCCAGTAGATTAAACAGAATACTTAGGATATATGGAACTGATACAGTGGTGCATTATTATGCACTATTAAACAGAAAACACTAAAGTATTATACAGAGAACATAGATGTGCTAATAATCAGAGAGCACGCTAAACTCCCTTAATATCCTAATAGTTCTAATCTCATCTACTTGGGCAAGTTATTTCATGCATGCATATCACTTTTACAGTTTTCTCATTATGCTTTTACATGATTTACAATTTAATTCTTGTATCAATAATCCTTATATTTATATCTTCTCTACCTTTAATACATGTATTATATTTCAAAATTCATTATTCATATGTAATTTACTAATAATCCATATCATGTACTTCACATATCACGTTTACATGTTTTGCAATTTAGTCATCAGCACAATATTTCTTGTAGAAAAATAATACACTTTCTAAATATGCATGCAAAACAGAACAATAACAGGTCATAAACCGACCAGACCAACAGGGCTTTTGTCTAACATTATAATTAGCTAACATTCTCACAACATAAGAACTCTATCAGAACTGAACAATTACACATACATATCTCTGAGAATAAAAGAATATATATAATATCCAGAAAAGATCATCATGTTCATTTCGACTGTAACCTTCACACACAGACATCTTTACCATTTAATTATCATTTCTCTGACTAATTCTGTTATCACGAACCTCACTTTATTCCATTCACTAAAAAAAACTTCCAATTACTACATACATTCTTTTAGGTATCATACCTGAATATTTTGTCTCATCAAATTTAACTTCTTCTTTATTTACTTTCTTACTTGTTTACTTACTTGCTTGCTTAAACAACTCATGATTATAACTTAATCCTTCCTTATTGAAATTCTTTTCTCAACTGATAACTGAAATATTCTTAATCTTTATACTCACCTGAATCTATTTATCATACTTTTACCTAAACTTTCATGTAACATAATTTCTTTACTAGCCCGTTGAATTACTTGGAATACTAAGGATACTCAGGTCTCTTATCTGAATATAACATGGCAAAGCAATGTCCCAGACATAGTCTTACATAGGATGTTTCCTGTACTGTCAATGTCATATCCCAAATATGGTCTTACATGGGAGTTCTCATATCGGTGCCCATGCCATGTCCCAGACATGGTCTTACAGGGGACCTCTCATCTCGGTGCCAACACCATGTCCTAGACATGGTCTTACATGGGACCTCTCATCTCGGTGCCAACGCCATGTCCCAGACATGGTCTTACATGGGACCTTTCATAATTTCAATAATGCCAATGCCATGTCCAAGACATGGTCTTACACTGGCTCACATATCGATGTCGATGCCATGTCCCAGACATGGTCTTATAAGAGATCACACGCCGATGCCATATCCCAAATATGGTCTTATACGGAAATCACATATCACATGTTGTCACGGTCCAACCATGGTCTTTTCCATCAATTCATCACATATCACTGAACGAAAGTACTCATTCCTGTGTTCTACTCAATTTGATCTTTCAATTCAATTTTCATACTATTATAATATTCACGATTCAATAGCAAAGACATAAAACAAACATCATATTATTTCTAATTTAACAATTAAACATAAGATTCTATCATATAAACATACTGATTACACTTATTCAAGCAAGTGTACATAAACATACATTACATCTATTTGCGTATATTTACTTACCATATTTACTTAATCAAATATGTTGAGCACATAACATCATATGCGCGCCAAGCAGACGCGGATGAGCATATCACCATATAAACTTTCATTTTATTCTACGTTTCTACATTTCTCAACTCATGGTTGTCTTTCTTCATACGTTAACACATACTTATCATGAATATTCTATTCATACCTTTCTAAATTTCGTTTCATCATAAATACATTTCAATCACCTCAACGTAAATTTTTTTTAGCATTATTGGAAACAACTTTGTTAAAAGTCATCTCTGTCTTACAAAATAATTTCATTGGAGTTGGAAGATATTACATTATCACGACTAATAAAATGGCATGTATAGCTAAATTCTCATACGCTATGTTAGTCCGAGAACCGACTAAATCATAGCTCTGATACCACTAAATGTAACACCCCAAACCCGGTCTAAACGTTATGACCGAATCTGGCGATGTCACATTGTAACAACCCTTTCCCGTATTCGACGTCGGAATAGGGTATGAGGCATTACTAGAAGACATACATTTGCATACGTATTAAACCGAGTTACAAAATTTCATCCTAATTAAAACTTTAAAATTATTAACGTGCTTTTATAATTTTTTACAGCATATCCTCGAAATATTATATTCATAACAAATAGGGCCTACGAGACCCGATATTTACTCATGTAATTCAAAGCTTATTTTCCATTTCATTCAATTCACAATTTCTCATGTTCACAATTCAAATCAATTTCTCAATCCAATATACATATTTCAAGCATCTAAGAATATAATTCAAGTTACACGTACTTACCAGGCTAAATTGCAGAAATACCAAATTTCAGAGACATATTGGTAATTTTCAATTTTCCTCGAATTTTCACCCAATCTTGATATAAATTAATATTTCATTCAATTTATTAATTCAAATAATAAAAAAATTCATTTCATGCAATTTGGTCACTTTTTGACATCTTTACCAATTTACCCTTAAAATATTACTTTTATTCAATTTAGTCCTTGAACTTAAAACATGCAAATTGACCATTTTTAATGAGAACTCATGCTAGTTGAAATCATTTATTTTCCTCCTCCTCCTCTCCATTCCACATCCTTAATGTATAATATGCTTATATGTAACATTATCTATAATTCCACCATTTATTTATATATTAATTCAAAGATGTCCACTTGAGTCATAGTCACTAAATTATTTATATCATGAGCTACAGAACTCCAAATTGAGTCATAGTCACATATCTTCTTACCATAATATTTTCAGAATTTTTGGTTTAGCCAATAAGTACAGTTTATTCTTTAAATACTGTGTGACAGTTCCGACCCCTCTTCACTAAAAATTAATTATCTCTTTGTACAAAATTTGAACGATGTTTCTGTTTGTTTCTATTGAAAATAAACTCATTCAGGATTTTAAACATATAAATTTAAGCCTTTAATTATTTTTATTCAATTTTTAATGATTTTCCAAACTCAGAACAGGGGAACCCGAATTCATTTTGACCTTGTCTCACAAAATTTATTATATCTCATGATTTTCAATTACATTACTTACACCGTTTCTTTTATGAGAAACTAGACTTAATAAGATTTAATTCCACATTTTATTCATAGTCTAATTCGATTTCCACAATTTATGGTGATTTTTTATAGTTAACCTACTACTGCTGTCCAAAACTGTTTTAGTGCAAAATGTTGATTACTAGGTGTATAACTCCCTTATTCCTTTCTCTATAATATTTCTCATCACTTTCACTTATTTCTCTTCACTAATATATCAAGAACTTAATACCTTATATAAGAAAACTCTACTATAACGTTATTTCCATGCTTTTTCAATAATATCAAACTTAAAATATATTGAAATCTTGATGTTCTTACCTTATGCTATTGATTTCAATCTTTAACTTGATTTTCTCTTCTCCAGCTTCTATTTCTTGAATCTAACTTGATATTCTAGCTCCCATTGTCTTCTTATCAATTTCTCTCTTGGTGGCTATGGAAATTTCTTCGATTTCTAAGTGAAAATGGTGATTTTTGGTGGGAGGACCAAATTGTAAGAAAAGGAAACATCTTTCTTTTCTCTTCTCACGTTGGTTGCATGGAAAAGATGATGATTTGTTTTCATCATCTTCCTCCTTTATATTAATCATTTAATAATAAAATAATACTAAAAATCTTAATAAATATAAATTAAATAACATTTATCTATTTAATTAATTAAAAATATCACAAACATCATCATTACCTTCTAGAATTCTCTCTCTCTACTTGATCATTTTGCCCTTTATAATCTTTTGAAATTTCATCCTTGAGTCATCACTTAATTTGGTAAAATTGCAATTTAAAAATTGTAATTTAGTCCCTCAAAATTCTTCACCTTTTTAATTTGGTCCTAATTCATCCATTTTCCTTAGTTTCTAGATTATTCCACTCTTAAAATATTTACACTATTGGTCCTTCAACTATTTTGTATTTACACTTTAACCCCTCAAATTTTGAGTATTTACTCTTGGGCAACAAAACTTTTCTCACTTTTGCAATTTAATCCTTTCTTAAATTAATATGTCATAATATACTTCCCAATGTTGACATAACTCAATATTACCCTTTTTATCACTTTATTTCCTTATTTTACTATATCAAGGGTATTATCTTACTTTCTTACTGTGATAATTTTTGGGGTATTACAGTGTCACAGATGGCTAAGACACACACCTGTGTCTCTACCCTTGTGGACAAAGATAGGCCAATTTCCAAACCACATTTCTCACCCAATTTGACATCAATCTAATGCAACATTTTTGCGCATAAACAAGCCAAACAAGGCATTCAAAACAAGCCAAAATCAAGTCTTAAACATGCAATATCACCACATACAACCAATATGCCCTTAGGCACCTCAAATGACAACTTAAAAACATGTCAACCAAGTACCCAAACTTACCTAAATGACCATATACATATATGCATATTCAAACCACATATTAAACACACATCAAACATGGTAAGACCACATATATATATATGCATCAAAATATACCAAACATAAGCCATATAAGTGGCTAATCTCAACAAAATAATTATATGCCAACATTGGTCAAATTAACCTATACATGCCATTATAACTAGAATTAATTTACTGAAAGTAACAAAAAGGCCAAAGGATAGTGTGAAATAGCTCCAACCAGCTTCCAACCCGAACGAACTTTCGAATTACTATAAAACATGGAAAATAACACAGAGTAAGCATTTAAGCTTAGTAAGTTCGTATAATACGAAATTTAACTTACCATATATCCATAAAATAGGTAAGTAAACATAGCATATCTCAACCAATTTGGCCAAAAGCCTAAACACATGGTCACCAACATATTAGCCATGAAAATCACATATAAGATCCAACACACATGGATGAATTCATCAAGTAATTACATTTCCAGTATTTCATGTAAATACCAATAATAGTTCATATTGAACTCATATAATATCATAAGAGAACTGTGCCCGTTGAACCATTTAAAATATCATTGGATACACAGGTAGTACACATGAGGTGTACTGAACTATAATCTGTCAATTCATATTCATGTAAGCTCATACGAGCTATGAATAGTATGCTCTCACGAGCTATGAATCGGGAAGCTCATACGAACTGCAAATCGGGAAGCTCATACGAGCTGTAAATCGAGAAGCTCATACGAGCTGTAGTGTGCTCGCAACACATGCAGGACCTAAACCAAATCGGTAACCCTAATAACATGTCATTTCTATCCTACGAATTTCTAAGGTTTAAACGAGACTCGGTAATCGTCGGATATGCAATCAGTATTTATAGATAGTAATTATACAAATCACATACATATGATTCAATTAAAACATATAAATACTCAATTTCATTACACGAACTTACCTCAGCAAGTGTACGTAGATACGAAGGCGACTAATTAAATATTTTCTCTTTGCCTTGATCTAACTCTGTACGAGGTCTGACAGGATCTATACGAATGAATTTAACTCATTTCAAGATAATTCTCATTCAATTTAATCTAATATGGAATTTTGGCAAAATTACCATTTTGCCCTACACTTTTAATTTCTTTATAATTTACTCCCTAAGCTTGAAAAATTAAATTCATATTCATCAATGGAAAAACCCTAATAATTTAACATTTTTGCAAATTAATCCCCAAACTAACTAAATTAAGTTATTACAGTCTCAGAAAAATAGAAATCATCAAAAATGGGACAAAGATTCATACCTAATTGAGCAAAATAAGCTTGTCCAAATTCAAGCTTCCATGGCTAGGTTTCTTTCTTTTTTTCTTTGGTGGATGATGATGAGAATAAATTATTTTATTTTCTTTATTATAACTTTAATCACTAATTTCCAAAATTAACCTTAATATTTCCTTCAATTTCCAATGATGACTATTCATACTTATCCACTAAGCACTTTAATGGCCTATTTACTATATAAGAACCTCTAATTTAAAATTCTATAGCTATTAGAACACAACCTTTGCACTTAATGCAATTTAGTTCTTTTTATCAAATTAGGCATGTAAACGGTAAAATTTCTTAACAAAATTTTTATACGATATTTCTATCATACTATAAACAATAAAATAATATTAAACTAAATTTTTTGACTTCAGATTTGTGGTCCCAAAATCACTATTCTGATTTCACTAAAAACGGGTTGTTACAAAGGTGCATTGCTATGCTGACAAATAAATTGCCTCCAAAGTTGAAGGACCCAGGAAGCTTTACAATACCTTATTCAATTGGTAACTAATATGTTGGGAAGGCCTTGTGGGATTTTGGATTGAGCATAAACCTTATGCCCATGTCTGTGTTCAAAAAGTTGGGAATTATGAAGCAAGACCTACCACTGTGGCCTTGTAATTGGCAGATTGATCATACGCACACCCAGAAGGTAAAATCAAAAATGTCCTGGTAAGGGTAGATAAATTCATTTTCTCTGTTGATTTCATTGCATTAGAATGTGAAGCTGACAAAGATGTGCTTATTATTCTGGGTAGACCTTTTCTTGCAACAGGTAGGACTGTGATCGATGTTCAAAAAGGTGAGTTAACTATAAGGGTGAATGATCAAAAAATCAATTTTAATGTTGTTTTCTAGGCTCTAAAATGTACTGATGATATAAAGAGTATAATGCTGTCAGTTTGTTAGACTCTATTGTGGAAGAGGAATTAAAAAAAAATACCATGACAAATAGCATAGTGAATTAGGTTTAGTTGATATTGATGATGAAGGGCCATTAGGACACCACAAGCAGTTGCTGACATCCAAACTAATTACCGATAAACCTGGAAAGAGGTTTTCACATTTTATTTATCTACTCAAACCTTCAGCACTATCAAGCTGTCCATAGAAGAACCACCCACATTAGAGTTGAACAATTTACTTACACAGTTAAAGTATGCTTATTTGGGGAAGGATAGCACATTGCCTACGGTTGTATCTGCTTAGCTGACTTATCAGTAAGAGGTTTAATTGTTAGTTGTACTTAGGAAATTCAAAATAGCATTAGGACGGACAATCGTAGATTTTAAAGGAATCAACCCCACAATCTGCATATACAAAATTTTGCTAGAAAATTACCATGGTAGTTCTATTGAGCAGCAAAGGAGGTTGAACCCCATTATGACGGAGGTGGTGAAAAAGAAGATAATCAAATGGTTGGATGTTGGAATTATCTACCCAATCTGAGACAGCTTTTGGGTGAGTCCAGTCCAATGTGTGCCAAAGAAGGGAGGTGTCACCATGGTCAGTAACGATAATAATGAACTTATACCTACACGAACTGTCATGGGATGGTGAGTTTGTATGGACTATTACAAGCTCAAAAAAGCCAAAAGGAAAGACCATTTTCCAGTACCCTTCATTGATCAAATGTTAGACCGGTTAGCTGGTAAGGATTTCTACTGCTTAGATGGATATTTTGGGTACAATCATATTACAATCGACCAGAGGATCAAGAAAAAATAACATTCACCTGTCCATATAGTACATTTGCCTTCAGAAGAATGCCCTTTAGTCTATGTAATGCAACAACAACATTCCAACGGTGCATGATGTAAATATTATCGGATATGGTTGAGAAGTTCCTCGAAGTGTTTATGGATGATTTCTCTGTATTTGGGAATAACTTTGAAAGTTGTTTTCCCAACTTAGAGTTGGTACTTCAACGCTATGAGGAGACTAACCTCATTTTAATATGGGAGAAGTGTCATTTTATGGTCCAAGAAGGCATTTTCCTAGGGCATAAGGTCTCTCATAAAGAAATCGAAGTTGAGAAGGAAAAAATCAAAGTCATTAAGAAGCTGCCACCTCTAACGTGTGTTAAGGGAATTAGGAGCTTTTTAAGGCATGTTGGATTCTATAGGAGATTTATCAAAGACTTCTCTAAGATCTTAAAGCCCTTGTGTACCTTGTTGGAACAAAATAAACCTTTCTTTTTTTATGATGCTTATCTGTCTGCTTTAGAGGAGCTGGAGAAGCGACTGGTGGTTGCTCCAGTAGTAGTGGCCCCAGTTTGGTCACTGCCATTTGAACTCATGTGCGACGCGAGTGATTTTGTTGTTTGAGCAGTGCTTGGGCAACAGATAGGTATGATTTTTTACACTATTTACTATGTCAGCCACACTATAACAGAAGCACAACTAAACTATACTACCATTGAGATGGAATTATTGGTTGTTGTGTTTGCATTTGATAAGTTTAGATTATATCTAGTAGGCACTAGGGTCATAGTGTATACCGCTCAATATACAATTAAATACTTAGTAACCAAGAAAGACGCACAGCCAAGATTGATCAGGTGGATTCTTTTACTACAAGAATTCAATCTAGAAATTTGAGACAGAAAAGGAACAGAGAATCAAGTAACAAACCATCTATCCAAGCTAGAAGTTGGAAGTGAGGATGGCAATGTCAAGCTTATTAAGGAAGACTTCCAGATGAGCAACTGTTGGCTGCCAGGGCATTACCTTGGTATGATGATATAGTGAGCTTCCTAGTAAGTGGTTTGCTACCACTTGATCTTAACAGCCAAACAAAAAGGAAATTCTTTCATGGTGCAATATAATATTATTGGGATGAACCTGATACAGCCACGCCCCAAGTCACAACTAGCTCGAGCAAGGAACCTTTGGAACAACCCCAAGGTCCTATCACCCGATCACGAGCCAAGCATTTCAAAGAGGCTGTTTTAGCTTTTGTGGATAAAGTTTGGGGCGAGACCTTAGTTGGACACATCGAAGAAGCTTGGGCCAATTCTATGAGCTCTCCGTGCAATTTGTTGCGAGCTAAACTAAGCTCTATTTCAGCTTAACGAGCTTGAATGAGCTCAAGTTTAGCTCGTTTTAATTTATGCAATAATATAACTGCTGGAAAAATTATACGAGTTAGTTAGTTTAGTTAAATACAGCTTTATTAATTTCTTAGTGAATTTAATTTAATTAAAAGATGGACACGTTAAATTAATTAATCTTAAATATGTCCTTAGTTAATACTTATTAAATTCGTCCTAGATTAAAACATGAAATTAATTTGTCTTTGTTCAGCCACAATTAATTGTTTTAATTTGTCAGCTACATTTTAATTTGACAAGGTGCAGCCGAATTTATTGAGTTAATTTATTATGTCTTGCTGATTGTTTTTAATGTGAATCCTCATTAATCAGCTACATGAATCATTTTCAGGTACATTCTCTTGGACGGCACCATGCTTGGAACACATTTAAATTGGTGTGCTGATGGTTGATTATTCTAGGTGACTATTCGGCCAAGGGAGCTGCTGTTTCCTACTCCAAAGCTGCCCATTTATTTCTTTCACATTGCTGGATACATCTTGGCTATTTGGTTCATAGTGTGAACACTCAAGGACTCTTCAAAGCTGAGTTTTCACACCTAAAATGACTGCTCACTGCCTCCTTAATTGCTGGTAATTTTTCAGCTAAAGTTGCAAATTGAATGAGCATATTTAAGCTCATTGGCCGAACCTAGCTACTACGTGCACCATCCAAGTTGTCCAATATTCATCTTTCCATCTAGAAGCTGTCCATTGGAGCTCACATTCAGTCGAATCTAGCTAGCCTAATTAATTGGATTCATTTGCTTAATTCCTAAGGCTGTATGTGACTATTTGGCTAGCTTTAGCTTTGCCTATAAATAGTTGTTATTTCATTTTTGTAAAAGAACTTTTGGGCATATTGTTAATGAATTGCTGTCGAATTTGTGAGTCATTTTCTCTCAAATTTCATTCGAGACCCGTAAGACTTATCTAGCTCCTAGTGGCGTCTTCCCGAGTCTTTTTCTAAACTTATCACTCCCTAAACCCGAGTGTGGCGTTCATCCTAATACCTTTGGTTCATAATTTCCTAAGTATCGGGTCAAGGTTCTCACACTACTAAATCCAAACTCTTTTAGGTCCTTTAGTTTCGGGTCAACACTCATCTTTAGTGTTGGTTCATTCTTGACCTTTTTGAGCCAATTTGGTTTATTTCGTATTAAAACATGCCATTTCGTACATACACCAAAACCATTCCATTCTAAAACCTAAACCATATTCAACCAAATTTAAACCACATTCCTTAGATCCTAACCTTACACATTGTTCCTTTCTTATGTACGAATCAACCTTTTTTTCGTAAACTCGAACTTAGCCTATTTTCTTTTAAATTCTAAAGAACAAAGCATACTTATTTGATTATCGATCGAGCAACTAAACGACTCGGATTCATCTACTAAATCGCGATCATATCATTTGGTATCAGAGTTGGTTAAAACAAGAAGTACGAGTGCTCGAAGTTATTCCGGAATAGGTACGTAAAAAAAAGGTTCAAAAAAAATCCAAAATTAAAAATATATATACATACGAAATTTTAAAAAAAAAGTGAATTAAAAAAAATAAATTTCATGAATTGAAAAAAAAGTGATTGTGTCAAGTGCTGTAAATTGAGAAAGTTGTTTCAATTTTGTAATTCCGATCATTTTCCCCAATATCCTTTCTTTCATTTCATGCCACACTTAGTCAAATCATCCTTGTTTCTTTTAGCCTACCTATAACTTACATCAATCCCTTGAAAACCTTTTTGAAACCGACCCTCTGGACTAAGATAACGTCACAATGAGTCACTTACGAAATCACGAGAGGAAATTGAGTGGAAAAAGACACGAGTGTGTGAGTGCATTAGAGTGGAGGTAAAAGCCGAAAACGAGCGCAAACACGAGTGTGAGTGACACCAACTTATCTTTTCGAGAGATTTGTGAGGTTTTTGTTGTGAGGTTTTTCTATTTCATGTCTCATAGTCCTGAACAAAACATGGCGAAAGGAGGTGGAAGACAACCAATCCGAAGTGTTGTACTTGGAGGAGGTGGAGTGCTAAATTTGGCTCAACAAGCCATGTTGCGAGAATTCCAACGCATACTCCGGAATGAGATGGAATCATTCAACGAGCTATTGGAACGAGTTAAGGAGAGGACTCAATGAGAACGGACTCCCCAGGGGCCACGAAGAGAACGAGGCCAACCAGAAATCAATCAAGAAGACCTCTATGACCCAAGTGAAGCCGAAAGTGATCAAGGGTCGAACCAAAACAAAAGGCAAAGAGGTCCAAGGAATCGAGGCAATCTGGATTGAGGACGAATGGATGATGACTTGAAGAATATCAAACTCTCCATTCCATCTTTTCAAGGAAAATCTGATTCGGAAGCCTACTGGGAATGGGAGAAGAAGATTGAATTAGTTTTTGACTGCCATAATTATTCCGAAATCAAGAAGGTAAAGTTGGCAGCCATTAAATTTTCTGACTATGTCATGATTTGGTGGGACCAACTCACCACGAGTCAAAGAAGGAACGGGGAACGACCAATATCCACTTGGGCCGAAATGAAGTCTGTGATGCGACGACGATTTATGCCATCCTACTATCACCGGGAACTCTATCAAAAACTTTAAAATCTCACTCAAGGTTCAAGAAGTGTTGAAGATTATTTTAAGGAAATAGAGTTTGCAATGATCCGTGCAGATGTTCAAGAATATCGTGAATCAACGATGGTGTGTTTCCTTGCTGGTCTCAACCGAGACATCACCAATGTTGTGGAGCTTCAACAGTACATTGAAATCGTGGAAATGGTGCATATGGCCATTAAGGTGGAGAAGCAACTCAAGCGAAAGGGCGCCATTCGAAGCTATCCCACCACGAGCACAACCAGATGGGGACAAAGCACGAGTAAAAATAATCCACCAAATCGTGCCAAAGATCTAATGGTGCCTGCTAAGACAAGTAAACCTATTGGCAACACGAGCAAAGGCAAGGCGACAAATTCTTTTTCCAATCAAACGAGGGATATCAAGTGTTTTAAGTGCCTCGGAAGGGGGCATATTGCTAGCCAATGTCCCAACCGTAGTAATATGGTGGTTCGTGCGAATGGAGAAATTGAATCGGAGGAGGAAGAACTTGAAGATGAGACCAAAGTAGTTTCTGACAACGAAGAAGAAGTTGAACATGCCCTTGATGGAAAACTCCTTGTAGTTAAATGGAGCCTAAGTATTCAAAGTGTGGAAGACGAGCAACAATGAGAAAACATCTTCCATACTAGTTGTCAGGTCCAAGGAAAACTTTGTAGCGTCATTATCGACGGCGGAAGTTGTACGAACGTGGCGAGCACCCTCATGGTGGAAAAGCTAAGTCTGCCGACCACCAAACATCCAAGTCCATACAAACTCCAATGGCTCAATGATGGAGGAGAGCTAAAAGTGATGAAGCAAGTACGTGTATCGTTTTCCACTGGAAAATATTGCGACGTCGTTCCAATGCATGTGGCCCATTTGCTACTTGGCCGCCCGTGGCAATTTGATCGACGAGTTTGCATGATGGCTACTCCAACCGTTATTCATTCAAGCACATGGGAAGGAATGTGACATTAGCTCCGTTGACACCAAAGCAAGTTTACGAGGATCAAATCAAGTTGAAAAATTTCGTGGAACAAATGAGGGAAAAGGAAAAGAGTGAAAACACAAAAGAAAAGAAAATGAGAAGAAGAAAGAAAAATTGAAAAAAGATAGTGAAAAGAATGCAAGAAAAGAGAGAGATGAAAAAGAAAAAGTGAGTGAAAAATTGAATGTATTTGCAAAAGAAAGTGATGTTCGAAAGGCGTTCTTGGCGAGGCAACCGATCCTTGTACTTATGTATAAGGAAAACTTGTTTAATACTAATGACTTAACCAAAAATCCCCCTTCTTCTGTTGTTTCCCTTTTGCAGGATTTCCAAGACGTCTTTCCGAATGACGTGCCAAGTGGGTTGCCACCCCTTCATGGGATTGAGCACCAAATCGATTTTGTGCCCGGAGCCGTTAGTCTGAACTGACCAGCATACCGAACCAATCCCGAAGAAACCAAAGAACTTCAACGACAAGTCAATGAACTCATGGAAAAGGGCTACATTCGAGAGAGCCTTAGCCCTTGCGTTGTCCCAGTTTTGTTGGTACCAAAGAAGGACGAGACTTGGCGCATGTGTGTCGATTGCCGCGCTGTAAACAAAATCACCATTAAGTATAGGCATCCCATACTGCGCTTAGATGACATGCTCGATGAGTTAAGTGGTGCCAAACTATTTCTGAAAATTGATCTCAAAAGCGGGTACCATCAGATTCGAATGCGAGAAGGTGATGAATGGAAGATCGCTTTTATAACAAAACATGGTTTGTATGAATGGTTGGTCATGCCATTCGGCTTAACCAACGCCCCTAGCACTTTTATGAGACTTATGAATTATGTTTTGCGATCGTTTATTGGTAAGTTTTGTGTTGTGTACTTTGATGATATACTCATATATAGTAAATCGTTGGATGAGCATGTAATGCATCTTCGATCTATTTTGGAAGTCCTTCGAAAGGATACTTTGTATGCTAACCTTAAGAAGTGCACATTTTGTTCTAACAAAGTGATTTTCCTAGGTTTCGTGGTTAGATCAGAAGGCCTTGAGGTAGATCGAGAGAAGATTAAAGCTATTCAAGAATGGCCGAGACCAACGAGTATAAGCCAAGTGCGAAGCTTACATGGCTTGGCAAGCTTCTATAGGCGCTTTGTACCGAACTTCAGCACGTTGGCCGCACCATTGACAAGCACCATCAAGAAGAATTCATCCTTCCATTGGGGCGAAGAGCAAGAAAATTCTTTTAATATTATTAAAGATTGTCTTACTAAAGCTCCATTGTTAGCACTACCTGATTTCTCTAAAACATTTGAGATTGAATGTGATGCCTCAGGTATAGGAGTCGGAGCCGTGTTGATGAGAGACGGAAGACCTATCACCTACTTTAGTGAAAAATTGAATGGAGCTGAATTGAACTACCCAATCTATGATAAGGAGATGTATGCGCTCATTCGAGCTCTCGAGACTTAGCAACATTATTTATGGCCGAATGAATTCCTGATCCATTCCAATCATGAGGCGGTAAATCACATTAAAGGCCAGCACAAACTAAACAAATGTCATGCTAAATGGGTAGAGTATTTGGAATCATTTCCCTATGTCATCAAATACAAGATAGGTAAGGATAACTTAGTGGCTGATGCTCTTTCGAGGAGGTATACACTCTTGTCATGTTTGGATTCTAAATTTCTTGGGTTTACATTGTTGAAAGATTTATATGCTAAAGATGATGATTTTGGAGAAATATTTGTTGCATGTGAAAATGTGGTTGTTGATAAGTTTTATAGGTGCAATGGTTTCCTTTTTAAATAAGGAAAATTGTGTGTGCTGTGAAGTTCCGTACGGGAGTTTTTAGTAAATGAGGCGCATAGCGGATGCCTCATGGGCCATTTCGGTGTTGGAAAGAACTTAGCAACTCTCCAAGAGCATTTTTATTGGCCAAAAATGAAGTGAGACATTGAACGGGTTTGTGCGTGTTGTGTGACGTGCAAGAAGGCCAAATCTAAGGTTAAGCCGCACGGGCTATATACGCCACTCCCCATTCCTGAAGCACCTTGGGAGGACATTTCCATGGACTTTGTCCTTGGATTGCCTAGGACTAAGACTAGGAAGGCCTCAATTTTTGTTGTAGTCGATCATTTTTCAAAAATGTCTAATTTTATTTCTTGTACAAAAACTGATGATTCCGTTCATATTGCTAATCTTTTCTTTAGGGAAATTGTTCGTTTGCATGGCATCCCAAGAATGATTGTTTCTGATCGGGACGCAAAATTTTTTAGTTATTTTTGGAGGTCATTATGGGCAAAGCTCGGAACTAAGTTACTATTTTCAACCACTTGCCACCCCCAAACAGATGGCCAAACGGAAGTAGTCAATCATGTGCTATCTACTTTATTGCGAGCCATTATTCAGAAAAATCTAAAGTCATGAGAGGAGTGCTTACTGCATATCGAATTTGCATATAATCAATCCGTTCACTCGACAACTAAATACTCCCCTTTTGAAATAGTTTATGGATTAATCCCTTGACTCCTTTAGATCTGGTTCCTTTAACTAACGATCAACTTATTCATGCAGATGCTAGGAAAAAGGCCGAGTATGAAAAGGAGTTACATCAGAAAGTTCGAGCCAACATTGAAGCAAGGACCAAAAGTTATACTCGAAAGGCGAATAAGGGTCGAAAAAGAGTTGTCTTCGAACCTGGCGATTGGGTTTGGGTTCACATGAGAAAGGAACGGTTTCAAGCTCAACGTAGGTCAAAGCTATTACTGCGCGGTGATGAACCCTTTCAAGTATTAGAACGGATCAACGAGAATTCCTATCGACTTGACCTACCTGGTGAATATAACATAAGTGCGAGTTTTAATGTGTCTGACTTATCCATTTTTTATGCAGATTCTGATTAGAGGGCAAATCACTTTGAAGAGTGGGAGAATGATACGGCCACACCCCAAGTCACAACTAGCTCAAATAAGGAACCTTTGGAACAACCCCAAGGTCCTATCACCCGATCACGAGCCAAGCATTTCAAAGAGGCTGTTTCAGCTTTTATGGATAAAGTTTAGGGCGAGACCTTAGTTGGACACATCGAATAAGCTTGGGCCAATTCTATGAGCTCTCCGTGCAATTTGTTGCGAGCTAAACTAAGCTCCATTTCAGCTCAACGAGCTTGAATCAGCTCAAGTTTAGCTCGTTTTAATTTATGCAATAATATAGCTGCTGGAAAAATTATACGAGTTAGTTAGTTTAGTTAAATACAGCTTTATTAATTTCTTAGTGAATTTAATTTAATTAAAAGCTGGACACGTTAAATTAATTAATCTTAAATATGTCCTTAGTTAATACTTATTAAATTCGTCCTAGATTAAGACATGAAATTAATTTGTCTTTGTTCAGCCACAATTAATTGTTTTAATTTGTCAGCTACATTTTAATTTGACAAGGTGCAGCCGAATTTATTGAGTTAATTTATTATGTCTTGCTGATTGTTTTTAATGTGAATTCTCATTAATCAGCTACATGAATCATTTTCAGGTACATTCTCTTGGACGGCACCATGCTTGGAACACATTTAAATTGGTATGCTGATGGTTGATTATTCTAGGTGACTATTCGGCCAAGGGAGCTGTTGTTTCCTACTCCAAAGCTGCCCATTTATTTCTTTCACATTGCTGGATACATCTTGGCTATTCGGTTCATAGTGTGAACACTCAATGACTCTTCAAAGCTGAGTTTTCACACCTAAAATGACTACTCATTGCCTCCTTAATTGCTGGTAATTTTTCAGCTAAAGTTGCAAATTGAATGAGCTTATTTAAACTCATTGGCCGAACCTAGCTGCTACATGCACCATCCAAGTTGTCCAATATTCATCTTTCCATCTAGAAGCTGTCCATTGGAGCTCACATTCAGCCGAATCTAGCTAGCCTAATTAATTGGATTCATTTGCTTAATTTCTAAGGTTGTATGTGACTATTTGGCTAGCTTTAGCTTTGCCTATAAATAGTTGTTATTTCATTTTTGTAAAAGAACTTTTGGGCATATTGTTAATGAATTGCTGTCGAATTTTTGAGTCATTTTCTCTCAAATTTCGTTCGAGACCCATAAGACTTATCTAGCTCCTAGTGGCGTCTTCCCGAGTCTTTTTCTGAACTTATCACTCCTTAAACCCGAGTGTGGCGTTCATTCTAATACCTTTGGTTCATACTTTCCTAAGTATCGGGTCAAGGTTATCAAATTACCAAATCCAAACTCTTTTAGGTCCTTTAAGTTTCGGGTCAACACTCCTCTTTAGTGTTGGTTCATTCTTGACCTTTTTTAGCCAATTTGGTCTATTTCGTATTAAAACATACCATTTCGTACATACACCAAAACCATTCCATTCTAAAACCTAAACCATATTCAACCAAATTTAAACCATATTCCTTAGATCCTAACCTTACACATTATTCCTTTCTTATATACGAATCAACCTTCTTTCCGTAAACTCGAACTTAGCCTATTTTCTTTTAGATTCTAAAGAATAAAGCATACTTCTTCGATTATATTTGGGCAACTAAACGACTTGGATTCATCTACTAAACCACAATCATATCAGAACCCTTCCTATTCAAGCTGTGTACTGATCAGATAATTAGAAAGTGTGTCCCTGATGATGAAATACACAATATTTTGCAACATTGCCATTCAACCCCTTATGGAGGACACTTTGGAGGGATGAGAATTGTTGCCAAAGTACTTCAATTTGGATTTTATTGGCCAAGTCTATTCAAGGATGCCCATATCATTTATAAAGCATGTGATCGATGTCAAGGAACTAGTAATGTTTCAAGAAGACATGAAATGCCATTGCAAAACATTCTAGAGGTTGAGTTGTTTGATGTATGGGGAATAGACTTTATGGGTCCATTTCCACCCTCATGTGTCAACCTATACATACTAGTGGTAGTTAACTACATCTCCAAGTTGGTAGAAGCCGTATCCCTTCCTACCAATGATGCCAAGTCGGTGATGAAGTTCTTGCACAAGAACATCCTCATGAGATTTGGTACGCCTCGAGCCATCATCAGTGATGAGGGTCTCATTTTGATTACAAACTTGTCTTTAATGCTTTGCATAGGTATGGGGTGAAGGACAAACTTGCCATAGCATATCACCCATAAACAAATGGACAAGCTGAGATTTCTAATATGGAGATTAAGCAGATTCTTGAAAAGGTGGTGAAACCAACTCGAAAGGATTGGTCCTTGAGATTGAATGAAGCCTTGTGGGTTTATCGTACTACCTTCAAAACACTGTTAGGAATGTCACCTTTTAAGCTTGTTTATGGTAAGCCATGTCACCTGCCGATTGAGTTAGAGCACAAGGCATTTTGGGCCATTGAAAAGCAGAATATGGATTAGATAACCGTCAGACATAAAAGACTGTTCAAGTTGAATGAAATGGAAGAACTTAGAGCTCAAGCTTATGAGAAAATTAAGCTTTATAAACAAATGACCAAGCAATGGCACGACAAAAGGATCATGCCAAGGCAATTTGAACAGGGGCAACAAGTGTTGCTATTTAGCTCAAGATTGAAACTATTCCCTGGTAAGTTGAAATCGCGATGATCAGGGCCTTTTGATATGATCAAGGCCTATTCTTATGGCACAATGGACATCAAAGATACCAAGAATGGGGTCATTTTTAAAGTTAATGGTCAATGTTTAAAGCACTACTAGGGTGCTCACGTGGATCGAGATAAACAATCCATTGACCTTCGAGATGTTTGAGCTTAAAATCTTTTCCATCTTTATTTCGTTAGTTGCTTTACAATAAAGATGCAAGCTTGTTAGATGTAGTACCAAGGGGTGTTTGCCCCAACATTTCAAAAGAGAATTATGCCATGCCAAACTGGGTTATTGGATATTGAAGTAAGAGAAAATGAGGGTTGACAAGAAAGAACGGGTCAAGGAATTGATTTTGGACAGCTAGGGCTATTCTGCTAATTAGGTAGCCCGTGAAGAAAATGCCAAACGTGTTGCTTTAGTGCTAGGTCATTCTAGGGTTCCCTCTAGAACATTTTTTTTCCTCTTTCATTCCACAAAACTTACTCTACAAGCTTTTTTAAACTGTCAACACCATTACCCCCATTTACTTCTATTCAACTACCCACATCTCTTTCCTTTTCCACAATTTCTTCGTGTTTATCGTTTCTTTTTCCTAAACCTCCCTAGCCTCTCCTCTTGCACTTTCAACTTCCTTTAACTTCTCTTGAGTAGTGTTATTTTCCCGTCTAACCTAGACCATATTCTCAAATATTTGTCAACATTCTTCAATGGCAAGAGTAAAACCCACTTCCAAAGGTGTTGAATCTTCAGAAGCAGGTGCTACCCAACCTAAAACCTTCTTCAACAGCGCTATTGTTACGAAGAACAACAACATCTCCAAGCGACCATTTTGCTTCAAACAAGGTTTTATGTTTAAAGGCGAGCCTTATATGGGATATGATGAGTCAGTTTCTTCCATTGTTGAAAAGGATGGATGGAAAATTTTCTGCTTACATCTGGATGATGTTTTAGGGAAAGTTGTTCATGAGTTCTATGCACCCATCACTTCTCCTAACAATCCTTTTATCTATGTTCGCGGAACCTTAGTCCCATTTGATAAAGACTGCATTAATGCCCAATTATGGTTAACTGATATTCAAGACGAACATACTCCATCCATCGAAACCATCACCGCTGATGGCTTAAATTGGGTATTAAAGGATTTGTGTATTACAGGCACTCAATGGACCGTCTCTAGCCAAGAATGCCATACAATTGAGAGGGATTCCCTAAAGCCAATAGGTTAAGTTTGTTACCACTTCCTTAAAAGTCGACTAATGTCCCCCTCCCACAACACTATAATATCAAATGAGTGAATACTATTGTTGCATTCAATTATTGTGGGTCAAAAAATTAACATTGGCCAGGTCATTTTCCATGAAGTGCATTGATGTGCAAAGAAGAATGCTGGAAGCCTCAATTTCCCTTCCCTCATCACTACTCTTTGTAGAACAACTTAAGTACCTTTAAATGGCAATAAGGACGTCAGACCAAAGAAGAAAGGAATTTCCAAGGCTATATTCACCAAAATCTAAGGAGTAGACACATCAAAACAACCTCAACACAGTAAGGCACCTACATCATCTGCCAAGTACTTTCCCACAGTAGAAGGCCCACCATCTCAGAGATGCTTTGAAAAGCAAGTGTTCCAATCATTAGAGCAACTAGAGTAGAGAATGTCCCTATTTAAGATTCAGCAATTTCAACCTGCTGAAGAGATAACAAAGGCCCAGGAATAGCAGACATCCTCCTGGTCCTATGTGAAGGACAAAGATGTGGCTCTAAAATAGTCCTTGCAGAAGAACTTCAGTAAGCCTACGCTTGACTTCCCTAATTTTCGCAAAGCTTTGCTACCATTTTCCAAGGCTGAGGAAAAACCAGTTGAAATCCACTCTAACAAGGTCGAATCTGCGAACATGAAAGCTACTCTTGACACAGTGAAAGAAGTTGAGGCGGAGCCTAAGAAAGTAAAATATTTGAATATTAAGAGTGATGAAGATGAGCAAAATGAACCCGCACATGCCGCTAAAGCCACCAAAAAGGGCAAGGAAATTGTTCCACCGACACTACTCGAAGCCATAACTGTCCAAGACCGTGAAATTGATCACATCGTTAATGGATCACAAAGTGTGATAAAGAAGGGAAGGATCTGCCACTCCAGTCAATGAAAAGGAAGCTGCGTTATAAGCATAGTGCATACAAATCCACCTGCAGATAATGACGAAACAATCACCAACATCTAAGTCATGGGAGTTCTCTTCCTCCCATATATTCATGCGTTAATATTTTTTTTACTATGACATTTTTTGCATATATAAATTCCTGCAGTCATGTTACATAGATGTTCATGCATTGAAGATAATGCATCCCTTAGGTTTGGGGGTGTATCGAGTATTTAAGATGCATTATGTATTTAGTAAGCATGCTCATTTTAGTATAGGCATTCTACTATAGCCTATTTTTTGCCACGTAACTGCCAAGAACTAGTTAGACTGTGTTGAGTACAATTCTTCGATAAACCTAGAGCATGTGGTAGTGGATTAGGTGAATTTAGTTTAGGTTAGGTTGCTTGAGAATCAAATCCTAAAAACGAGGTATCCTAACCTAAATTAAAATTGGACTATATCAAGTTTCTTTTAATGAATTTAGAGATTCTTGAAGCTAAACTCAGTAAAATTGCCAAAGCATTACTTAAAGAATTACCAGTAGATACTCCGATGTTTAGAATTGCCAAAATAGGTCAGCAACACTTTGTTTTCTCCATCATGTTGTTGACTAGAAAAGCGAGCATAAGCAAGAGTGTGTAATAAAGAAAAAGGACAATTAGGGGCACTCCACTGTAGTAACAGGATGAGTAGCTAAGGAGGTAGTTGTTTGCTCCATCCATCTTCTAATTTAAAAGCCTTAGCTTCATGAGTGAATTCCATTCAAATTGTGACATTATTGATTACTCGGTAATTCAGTGTATGCTCTATTGTGATTGTCAAGTCAAAGAATTATGTAATGAGCTGAGTCCCTATTAGTGCTTTAAAAAAAGGAAAAAACTGAGTTTAGATAAAAGATGAGCTAAGTAAATTAGAAGATACTAGCTATAGCCAAAATGCACACATGTGCACTTAGGAATTTTGGTTTTAGGGTGAGATTCTTCGCACTACCTTTGCTAAGCAAACCTTTGAAACTTGAACAAGTTTTTAGACATAGAATATTACTAATAACTGATGTATAAATTGTTCTTTGAATGGACTAGCAGTATAAGGTAGTTATGTGGAATGGCAATTTTTGCATTCACGCATATTTTCTTGAAGGCAAGTAATGATTTAGCTTTGGGGTGTGATAACTCTTGAAAAGAGTTATAATTCATACTTTTACACTTAGTTAACTACTTTTACTTAAGTAAAATTCATTTCATTTTAGGTAATTGCATGATTATTTTTAGTTAATTGAGCATTACATGTAAAGACTTAGGATGGTGATTACTTTAGTGTATTTATACTTTTAATTGTTGATAGAAAGGCTTTGTGGTGGTTGAATAACAGGTTTGACGAAGAAAGATAGCAAAAGATGGAGATTTGTCAAGGCATTATGAGAGATTGCCATGGCAATACTGAGGAAGAAAACAATAAATACCCAGTCATCAATTAGAGCATTCAGCAGTTGGCCCCCTCACATACACATGTAATTGAAAATATCCACATCAAAATAAGGGAAAAAGCAATCATTGGTTGATGGCTTTTAACCTAGAGGAAGACCCAATTATAAAAGAAAAATGAGAGAGGTTTGCCAAAAAGAGAATGGAAGGTACAGTTGATTGCAAATACGGAGCTTCAATAGAGGTCTCTTTGTGACAATGAGGGTAATTTGAGCTATTGAGAGCTTGGGTAAAGACGCGCACCAGACACCAAGTTAGGGGAATTCATTTTCTAAACCCAAAATTCTTCCTCTATAAATTGTTCTAAATCTACTAATTTTTATTTTTATTTTGGGATGTTGATTATATTAAAATACTTGAAATTGTGTAGCACAGTCTTGAGCTAATTTAGCATAGTTGGGGATTACTTTTGATGATTCTTTAACTCTGATGAATGTTTATGGATGAATATGGTTCAGTATACTGCCTTACCCAATATTTATTTATGTTTATATGTTTATTAGAGTATTGGTAAATTCTTGATAAGTCTGAAAGTAGCTTAATATTGATAAAGTTTGGTTGCTTAGACAAAAATTGGGTAATATAAGAGAGCATGGAGTGAAATGCTCGTGTAAAATCTAGACATAGAGCTTTACCTTATATGATTTAGAGGATTGTGCTTCAGCCATGGTTGTTAATTCTTAGCCTATAGACGTATAGTGTCTTAGGAGTGAGTAGCTTTAAGTCTTGCTTTCGACAGAGGTAAACCACGTTAGTACCCAATCGAGTAGTAGGTTACCATATTTTTTCCATGGCATTACTCTTTGGTTATAACTAATTCATTAGTAACCCCAGCCTTTACAATCAATATTCCAATCTTGCTAGAATCCTTAGTACTTTTATTTGATTTGTTGCAAATGCAATCTATGAGAGTATATTTTATTAGTTTCGTTTTTATTGTATTGCATTGTTATTTCTCAAAATATCATTTGATTCATTTATCTTCTCTACTCAGTTGTGATAATTTAAACAAAGAATACTTGATTCGACATGTATAGTTGCACAATCCGCACATCATATTCACACGTGACACCTATAATCACTATATCACACTGATTCTTCTTATTTCACTTTGTTTTTACAAAATCTGCCATACGTCTATCGTCATGTATTTTTGGACCAAGGAAAAAAGGGTAAGTACAAATTAACATTTTTGACTCGGGTTTTATATGAAGGTTCATCAAGAAGTGTTTTTTGGCTCTTAATAGGTACTAAAGATGAATAAACAGGGTTATATTTTTCATTCTGGGTGTATACCAAACAATGCCTTAAGTCATCCCTGGGTATATCAATATTCACAAATTTAGTTAATCAAATAATCATAAATTCGACTATCTATCATAGATACTAGCATGCTCGTTTCCCTGTATTCTCTATATCATTTAGTATATTCAATTACTTACTACCTATTTACAGTGTAATATATAGAACTTAGTAGTCTAGTAATAAAAAAATTAAAATCATTCACTATCATGTCAAATTTATAGTAAATACAATCAACCTATATACATGCTCGTAACCAATGACTTATATTTCTACTAGCTCAAGCACACATTTGACAGTAAAAATTTAGGAGATTTGATCAAGAAGTATGTAGGAAAGAATTAGCACAAATGATTGTGATTGATGAATTACCTTTCAAGTTTGTTGAAAGTGAAGGTTTTAAGAAATTTATGTTTGTGGCATGTCCTAGGTTTCATATTCCTTCACGAACTACTATAACTAGAGATGTTTATCAATTGTATTTAGATGAAAGGGTCAAGATAAAAAAACTTTTGAAAAGTTCTTGTTCTAGAGTTTGCTTAACTACTGACACATGGACTTCTTTGCAAAGAGATAATTATTTGTGTATCACTACTCACTTTATTGATAACGATTGGAAATTGAATAAAAAGATTTTAAAATTTTGTCCAATTTCTAGTCATAAGGGCGAGTCCATTGGGATGGTGATTGAGAAATGCTTGTTGAATTGGGGGATTGATAAGTTCTTTACTGTTACTGTTGATAATGCAAGTTCAAATGATGTTGTTATCGGTTATTTGAGAAAGAAATTTAACCCTCGAGGGGATTTAGTTTAAAATGGTAAATATCTTCATATGAGATGCATGGTACACATTGTGAATTTGATTGTTGTTGAAGGCTTAAAGGAAATGAATAAATCGTTGAACGTGTTAGGGGGTTGTTAGATATGTGAGACAATCTCCAGCTAGATTACAAAATTTTAAGGAGTGTGTTGTGGTGGAAAAGATAGAGTGCAAGAAGATGTTGTGTCTTGATGTTTGTACTAGGTGGAACTTGACCTACTTAATGTTAGACACTGCTCAAAACTTTGAGAGAGCTTTTGAGAGATTTGAAGAGTAAGATACAAACTTTAAGGCTGAACTTAAAAGGGGAGAGGGTTGGCCTAGTGTAGATGATTGGGATAATGTTAGAAACTTGAGGGATTTCTTGGAACACTTTTATGAAGTCACTTTGCATATATTTGGCACTTCATATGTTACGTCCAATAATTTTTTTGATGAGCTTTCTGAAATTGATATTCTTTTACGAGATGCTCAGTTAAATAGTAATGTTGATTTCAATGTTATGGCCATCAAGATGAAAGAGAAGTATGATAAGTGTTAGGGGGATATTGATAAGATGAATTTGCTTATGATTGTTGATTGTGTTTTAGATCCTAGACAAAAACTAAAATATCTTGAATTTGCACTTAGTGAAATGTCTAGTTCTGAAAAAGCTGTGAAATGATGTAAAAATTGAAGGAATCTTTGTATGAATTATTTGATGAGTATAAGCCTCCACTTCATAGTACTTATAGCCAATCGAGTGTTCCAACACATGTTTCTCTTGGTGAACCACAACAAAAAATGAAAAGGGGAATGCAAGCTTTGTATAAAAAGCGTGAGTTGGAAATTTGTGGTGAGGATAAAACATCTGAGTTGGATAAATATCTAGCTAAGGCTAATGAGGAATTTGTTGAAGATTTTGATATTTTATTGTGGTGGAAAGTGAACAGCCCTATATTTCCCACTCTTTCAAAAATGGCCAGAGATGTGTTAGCTATATCGGTTTCTACGGTTGCTCCAGAGTCTGCATTTAGCACCGGGGGACGTGTGCTTGATCAATATAGGAGTTCTTTAACTCCTAAAATTGTACAAGCTCTTGTGTGTACTCAAGATTGGATTAAAAAATCATCATCACAAGAAGACATCAAAAAAATTGAAGAACAAATCCAAGAGCTTGACAAGATTGAAAATGGTATATTTATTGTTTTATTTTAATAGTTTCAATTTTTTTACCATATCACTCCTGCTTATATAATTGATTCATTGTTTAGACTTTTCTTGGAATGTATTAGAGCCTACCCTAAATTCATGAGCTTTCGTGAGTTGAAGGGTATGCTTACTATCTTATTCTTGTTAACTTATAATCTATTCGTTTGTTTATATTATTTGATTTTTTTTAAATGCGTATATTTCTATTATATGCTAAACTTTTCCACATGTTTTATTTTTGTAGGTTTAATGCAAATGGAGATCTTTTAGAGAGAAGCAATGGATACAAATGGAGAATATTAAAGACTTACATTTCAATTATGTGTTAATTTCAAGACTTATGTAATGTTTTTTAATTATGTAGTGATTCAATTTGGTTAATTCGGTTAATTCGGGTAATTTGGGTAATTTTTAACCAAAAATAAAAAAACATATAATTTTCGGTTAATTCAGTTAACCGACAGAATTAACCAAAAAAATTTCGGTTCGGTTAATGTTTTTTAAAAAAATTTTGGTTTGGTTAACGGTTAAAAATTTTGGAAGGTCGGTTAATTCGGTTAACGCTATTTCGAGTCGGTTAACCGAATGAACACCCCTATTTCTGCTGACCCGTCCGGTCAGTCCACAAATTTGGTAACTACAAAAGAACCAAAAACGAAACACCTAAGCTAATGGAGCTTCGTAAGTTCATAGTTTAAATCATCAAACTAAACTTAACTCAATTGACATCAAAATATAAAGAGATAACATACAATTCATAATAGCCAAATACGCATTCACAAATATCATTAGTTCGTGTTCACATATCAACGTATAACATGATAATCCTCATCACAAATAACTTATCAATTCCATAATCAACATATCATCAATATAGATGTGCTCATATATAAAAAAAAATATTTCATTGAACATTTAACACTTTCAAATATCTTGAATATGCATCAACATTTAAATCCACAAGTCAACTATACATTTCATTAAGATTTAGCCCGATGAACTAAGTAACTCGACTCAGATACTCGAGTAACTACACCACACCAAAAGCATCATAGATGCATAATAGAGTCACCGAAGTGTAGACAGAGGCACGAATGTGTGAACAGATGCACCGAAATGCAAACAGAGGCACCGAAGTGCAAAGAGAGGCACCGAAGTGCAAATCCCATACAAGCATGCATATTATCCTACACGATTACTATGTTCAACCAGGAAGTAAACATGATTTCATTACTTTTAGATCTATTCATAGGCACTTCGTCATTTCCGTACTCATATTATAATTCTATTATAATTATGTCCATAATGTAAAATCACCAGAAATACTACCATCATATGTACATTTTCATTCGTACTTAATTGCACATTCCAATATATATACATAACTATTGAAGTTTAACATATTTACCCACTATTAAATAGAAAACAATAAATAATCACAAGTAACTTACATTTACGTACTATAATACTATAAAACTTACCTACAATTCACTTCCGGTTTAAGCACAGGGACTACTTCGCAATTTCCCTTTTCCTCGGTTATTGTTTTTTTTATTCAAGTCTTGATCTATATAATAATTAAAGACAACCTATTCAATTCACATACATTTCGCACTCAATTTAAAGCATATGACCCTTAACTAATTACATATTTTCCTTAAACTTTTACATTTATCACAATTTAGTCCTAATCTCAAAATTCGAATTTTAATAAAACTCTTAAATATCCTAAGCTAGCCGAATGTTATTCTGAACTACTACATTCCTTAATTATTCAAAGTCACAAGAATTTCTTTTAAATTTTAATATTTAATCAAATTAATCATTTACTCGAAAACTAATAAAATTACTTAATAAACTAATTTTAATCAACAACTAACACTTTAAATTTCATCATTAACATCCAAAATAACAAGGATTCAACAATGGCAACATTTAAAATCTTTGATAATTTCAAAAATGAAGGTACGGGTTAGCTGGACCTAGTTGCAATGATTTTAAAAACATAAAAAATTACTAAAAATAAACTCAAAAATCATACCATGCAAGCTTCAAAGAGAAGACAAAATGCTTGGGGAGTGTTTTCATGGAGTTTTCAGTTGTACAAGAGAGAAAATAAAGATGATAATAACCTTTGTCTTATTTTTACTTTTAGTATTATATTTTGTTAATATCATATAATTAACATGTAAAAATTTAAACAAAAAGCCTTACCAATCGTCCACTAAAGCATACAAGGCCTAATTACACCCTAGGTCCTCCCCCTTTCATTAATTTAACTAGTTAATCATTAAAATTCAATTATGGCTAGTTTTAAATCTCTTACAATTTGATCTTTTTTCTTAAATTAACCAAGTAAACATTAAAATTTCTTCACCAAAATTTAATACGACCCTAACGAAACTCTATAAACATTAATTAAATAATAAACACAATCACACCTATTAAAATTGTGGTCTAGAAATCATTGTTTCCGACACCACTAAAAAATAAGATATTTCAACTCTCCCCCTAAAGAAATTTTTGTCCTAAAAAATCTTACCAGAGAAAAGGTTCAGATACTGAGATCTCATGTTTTCTTCCGTTTCCCACATCGCTTCTTCAACCCCATGTCGATGCCACAAGACTTTAACTAATGATACAAACTTATTTATCAACTCCTTTATTTCCTGAGCTAAGATTTTCACTAGCTCCTCATTGTAAGTCAAATCATGTTGTATCTCAATTTCATCTGTAGTTAAAACATGCAATGAATTAGAACGGTAACATCAGAGAATCGAACTGTGAAAAAATCATGAATTCTATCAAGTTCCGGAGGTAATGCCAAGTGATACGCTACGGGTCTGATTCTTTCTAGCACTTCGTACGGTCCAATAAATCTAGGACTAAGTTTTCCTTTTCTGCTGAAACGTAACACTTTCTTCCAGGGCGAGACTTTCAGGAACACTTTCTCATCGAAAAAAAATTCTATATCTCTATGTTCCCAATTAGCATAAGATTTCTGACGATCAGATGCAGCTTTCAAATTGTCTCGGATAGCTCAAACTTTTTCTTCAGTTTCCCTAACTAAATCAACCCCAGCTATCTTCCTTTCATTCAATTCAGACCAATATAACAGACTTCTACGTTTATGCTCGTATAAAGCCTTGTACAGAGCCATTTTTACGCTCAACTAATAGCTATTATTATATACCAATTCGGCTAACGAAAAATACTTTTCCCAGCAGCCTTCAAACACAATAATACAACACCGTAACATATCTTCTAAAATTTGTATTATTCGCTCAGACTGGCCATCTGTTTGCGGATGAAAAGCAGTACTAAAATTTAACCTAGAGCTCAGAGTATCATGTAATTTACCCCAAAATCTAGAAGTAAACTGTGGATCACGATCAGGTATAATCGACAGTGTTACACCGTGTAATTTTACAATTTCTGAAACATACAATTTCGCTAGTTTCTCGAGCAAATAATCAGTTCGAATAGGTATAAAATGAGCTGATTTTGTTAATTTGTCAATGATAACCCAAATTGAATCTTTTCTTTTCAAAGTCAATAGTAATTCTGAAACAAAATCCATTGTGACTCGTTCCCACTTCCATTCTAGAATCATCACAGATTGTAACAAACCAAACGGAACCTAATGTTCAGCTTTTACGTACTGACAAATTAAACATCGGGACACAAATTTTGTTATTTAACAGTTCATTCTAGGCCACCAATAATGTTGTTTCAGATCATTATACATTTTAGTACTCCCAGGATGAATCAAATAACTCTAATATGCACTTCATTCAATAATTCTCGCTTTAACTCAAAATCGTTCGGTACACAAATTTGATCTTGGAAATATAAACAATCATCACTCCCGATGTGGAAATCAAATTTTTGGCCACTTTTTACTAGATTGAGCCTCGACAACAATTCTAAATCAACTTTCTGAAGTCCTTAAATCTTTGATAAAACAACCCACTTTACTATTACCTCTCCTAATATGGAACCAACACACTCCAAAGTTAAATTTGAATTCATAGCTTTCCTAAGGTGATAATCAATTACTAAATCATAATCTTTTAGTAATTCAAGCCACCGATGCTGACGCAAATTTAATTCTTTTGGAGTCATCAGGTATTTCAAGCTCTTATAATCGGTAAAAATATGACATTTCTCACCGTATAAATAATGTCGCCAGATCTTCAAAGCAAAAACCACTACAGCCGATTCCAAGTCATGTCTCGGATAGTTTCACTCGTGAGGCTTCAACTATCTTGAAGTGTAGGCAATTACTTCACCGTTCTGCATCAGGACACAACCTAAACCACAAAGGGACGCATCACTATAAACAATAAATTCTTTCCCAGTTTCAGGTTGAGTCAAAATTTGAGCTTCAGTTAACATTTTCTTCAACTACTCGAAACTTTCCTTACATTTATCGGTCTAGACAAGATTAACATCTTTTTTGCAATAGCTTAGTCATCAAAGATGCTAAAATAGAGAAGTTTTTAACAAAACACCAATAATATCTCGCTAAGCCCAAAAAGCTACGAACCTTGGAAATATTTTTTGGAATTTTTCAATTAACAATCGCAGATATTTTATTCAGATCAACACGGATTCCATCATCAGGAATTACGTGACCCAAAAATCAAACTTCTTGAACCTAAAATTCACATTTACTGAATTTTGCATACAATTGTTTTTCGCGCAGAACTTGCAATACTACCTTCAAATTCTCAGCATGATCTAACTTGTTCAACGAGTAAATCAAAATGTAGTCTATAAACACCACAACAAAACGGTCCAAATACGATTGAAACACCCGATTCATCAAATCCATGAATGTTGCAGGGGCATTAGTCAAACTAAATGGCATCATTAAAAATTCATAATGACCGTATCGTGTTCTAAATGTTGTCTTCGATACATTAAGCTATTAACACGCAACTGGTAATATCTGGATCACAAATCAATTTTGAAAATACCATAACTCCTTTCAACTAATCAAAAAAATCATTAATACGAGGTAAAGAATATTTATTCTTGTTAGTGACTCAATTCAACTGCCAGTAATCTATGCATAATCTCATCAACCCATCTTTCTTTTTCAAAAACAGAACAGGAGCACCCCAAGGTGACACACTCGGTCGAATAAATCTACGGCCTAATAATTCTTGCAACTGTGCTTTCAACTCTTTCAACTCGGTAAGAGCCATTCTGTACAGGGCTATTGAAATTAGAGTTATTCCCAGCATAAGTTCAATTACAAATTCAACTTCTCTAATCGGTGGTAATCCAAGCAATTCTTCAAGGAAAACATCAGCGTAATCTCTAACTATAGTTATTTGATCTGTAACACTCCTAACCTATATCCATCACCGAAATAGGGTTACGGAGCGTTACCAGAGATTTCAATTCAAAATAATAAAAAATTTAAAACATTTAATTCACATCATCAATCAGAGCAAAACCAATCAAATACATACATATTGACCCTTATTCAAGCCCTCAAGGCCTTAAATACACATTACAAACAAGTCGAGACCAAACCAGAAACTTATAGAATTTTTTGGAAAAAGATGAAAATTTTCAAACTATAGGGGTCACACGACCATGTGGCCAGGCCGTGTGAGCCAAAACGTGTCTGTGCCCCAGCCAGTGTCTCAGGTCGTGTGGACATTCGAAGTAGGGACACACGGTCATGTCCCAACCCATTTTTGTGCCCGTGTAACTCACGGACTTGGGTCACACGTCCAAGCCACACGCTCGTGTGCTAGGTCGGGTACCCTTCGAAATGGCCTCACACGCTCGTGTATCAGGCCGTGTAACAGCCTGACTTGCAACCCTTTGTAAGCTACAAGGGACACACAGCCGTGTCGCCTGGCCATGTGTCACACACAGCTGAAACACACGCTTGTGTCTCTGGCATTGTGTCACACACGACTGAGACACATGCCCGTGTCTCTAGCCGTGTGGACAAAAAATAGGCCATTCCCAAGCCATTTTTCACACCCAAACATGTATCCACCTACAAGCAATTTTCCACATGTAAACAAGCATTCAAATGCACCAAATTATGCATCAACAAGCTAAACCAATAAGGTAAATATTCATAACCCCAATATGCCTAAAAGGCACCTCAATCACAACAATTTAAACACATATATGAAAAATTTGGCTAAAAGTTCAACTAATTTATAACTAAGTTTATGCCAAATCATACCATTTTGTTTACCCATTAAATTCACACCAAAAAGTACCAAATATGCCATTTAACATCTTGCACCAATAGCCATACATGTCATCTATAACAATTATTCCAATTCACCACATTCAAACATATCAAAAGACCATTTATAACATGCATTTTTAATTACCATTCCATCTTCTAACATTCAAGCATCATAAGCCATGATATCAACCATTATAAGTCTAAATGTATACATGCCAAAATTAACACCATTTCACCATACAAAATGCCATAAACACAAGCCAAAAACAAATGGCTAAATCATCAAACAAAAGCACCAATACATGCCATTATAACCAAAGAAACACCAAAATCTACTGATTTAGCTGATAGATAGTGTGATATAACTCCAACAAGCTTCCAACTCGAACGAGCTTTCAGTTCACTAAAAAAACATGAAAATAACACAGAGTAAGCATAAATGCTTAATAAGTTCGTATAATATAAAACTCGACTTACCATTTCATCATATAATAAGTAAATTAAACATGGCATAATCAAACCACAACTTGGCTAAAGCCTAAGCATTTACACCAAACATGTTAATCATATAAGCATATAACATAAGCAATTTAATCATGGGTGGTCACAATATTTAGTCATGTATCATATGCATATATCATCCATCTCAACTTTCCTTATACCATGTATCACCAATTCAATGCAAATCATATGTGTTCATGTCTTAGCTCGTATTGAACTCTTACCATTCTCTTTCAAATCATGTCTGTTAAACCATTTATAATACCATTGGATACTCGGGATAGCTCACACATAGTGTGCTAACTATTATAACTATAATCCGTCAATTCCTGTACATATATGCTCACACGAGCTGTGAATCGAAATGATCACAAGAGCTATGAAAATGGGTCTGCTCACACGTGCTGTGGGTCAGAACGTAGCTACACGATGCTACTCATACGAGCTGTAGAGTATCCGCAACACATGTCAGACCTTAGTCATCGGTAGGACATTCAACACTAGCACCCGAATCATGTAAACCCTAATGACATGTCATTTGTATCCTACGAATTCCTAAGGTTCACACGGAGCTCGGTAGACGTCAAAACATCGTTGGATATGCAACAGATATGTATTTATTTAAATATGGCATTCCATATTACATGTATATTCAATTAAAAGCACATAAATCCAATATAATTACACGAACTTACCTCGATGATAAAATGTAGATACAGAGGCGATTATTCTAAAACTTTATCTTTTCCTCGATCTAAAGCCGAACGAGGTTTGTCTTGATCTAAACGAATAAATTCAGCTCAATTCAATACTTATTTTATTCAATTTAACCCAAACTCATATTTTAGCATAATTACATTTTGCCCTTACAATTTTGATTTCATTTCAATTTAGTCCCTAGCTCATAAAATGAAAATTCATGAAATTTTCCATTAACCCACCATAGTTGAATTTCATATAGGTCCCTAGTTAGCCCTATATTTCATTTATTTCACAATTTCACCATGAATATTTTATATTTTTCGATTTAATCACTATTTGACAATTTCATCAAAAATCACTTAACAAAAGTTGTTTATCTACCAACTATCCACTTTCTTCAATAAAACATCAAAAAAAACCTATATTCATTCATGGCAAAACTTCAACCTTTTAACAATTTTACAAATTAGTCCCCGGGCTAGCTGGATTAAGCTACAACGATCTCGAAAATATAAAAATCATTAAAAATAGGATAAAAATCACTTACATGCTTGCACTTGTACTAGTTGAATGTAAAATAGCCCTAAAAATGGTGTTTTTTCCTTGAAGAATCAGTGGAGAAGATGAATGCATGAAGAAAATGTTTTGTTTTCTTTAATTTTAACCTTTAATTACCTAATTACCAAAATAACCTTAAATTTTATTCAAATTTCAACAATACCAAGCCATGTACATCCACTATTTCTTTTTAAAAAGTCTAATTACCATATAAGGGCTCATACTTTAAGGTTCTATAGCTATTTAATACCTTTAGCTACTGGAACACTACTTTTGCACTTTATGCAATTTAGTCCTTTTTTATCAAATTAAGCATGCAAACGGTAAAATTTCTTAATGAAATTTTTATACGGTAATACTAACATTTTGTAAACATTAAAATAATAATAAAATAAATATTTCAACATCAGATTTCTGGTCCCAAAACCGCTATTCTGATTTCACTGAAAAATGGGTTATAACATGATCGATTTTTTATTTTGCCACTTTCAAATCGAGAATATAAGTTAAATAAGCTTCACAACATTTTCTGATCAATTTATGAGCTAAAATTGCCAAAATCACATTTTTCGCACAACCGGTCTCATCTACCTTAATACAAATAAATTCACCACTTGAGCGTTTCAAGCTAAC
This sequence comes from Gossypium hirsutum, assembly GCF_007990345.1. NCBI lineage: Eukaryota > Viridiplantae > Streptophyta > Magnoliopsida > Malvales > Malvaceae > Gossypium > Gossypium hirsutum. The sequence goes on along the minus strand of NC_053448.1, from coordinate 23,777,428 downwards.
TTGTTTTCTTCGACAACTCACCATCGCATCATGTTCAGACAACCAATCCATTCTAAAAATAAGATCATATTCATCAAATGGTAAGAGCATGAAATTAACAAGAAAGTTATAACCCCAAACTTTCAATGGACATGATTTGCAAATCTGATTAACTAAACACACTGAACAAGTGGATTTGTTACCTTAACAGTGTACTCAGTAGACACAACAGGTAAATTCTTTTAGTCTACTAATGCAGTGTATATATAAGTGTTAGAGTATGCCCAAAGACCAATCATGAGATGATTGTAATAACATACTTGTTTTACCTCATTTATTGATATAAGGCATTGCCATTATTATTTTAGTTTCTTTTCTATGTATATAAATAAATTGTTTTATAATAATGTCTTGAGAATAATATGATTATTCTTAAAAGGTCCTTAATTGAGTATTATTGTGGGCATGGACAACAATAATGCATTAAGACTAACGTGTAGTTTATTGATGACAAAGTGTTGTCATTGACATGGGATGTTAAAATCAATACATGAGTATGTGTGTTAGAGAACAACATATTGGATTGACCCGCTATGAATATGTTTCTTGGATTATTATGTAATAGTCACAACATTACTCATAGTGATTACTATGTATACGATCCTCAAACTTGAGATCATCATTATCCCAACATTGTGAGTCGTACATTTGGATACAGTTAAATGTCCACCGTAATTGGTTGCTCTATAAAGGCTGATGTTGGATATATCACAATCTATGTAGTGGGATATGGTTGATCAATATAGGATTTGTCCCTCCTACATAATAGGAGCAATATCTTAGGCCACTTGATTGAGTAAGATTAGAAATGCATGGCCATGCTCGAATAAGTTGATATGAGATATCATACTTATTTGTTTATCATAGTCTACTCAGGATATCAAGAAACATTAGATGGACTATGCAAGTGTGACTATTCCATGACTTGTGTCAATTCTAGATATAAATGACAAAAGGATTTAATATATGAAGGGTTAATCATAGAGAGGTTTTGTCGAATCATGACTTCTTGTAACTTAGGTAGCAATGATGCATTGCTAGATGCCACTCATTGTTTGTAATATTAGAACCATTCTGGTATTACTGCTAATGTTACAAGAATCTACAGGGTCACACTCTATGGTTGAAACGAACGGAATCTAAACATAGTTGGTATTGTTTTTAGCTGTCACACAAATTAAATTGATTATGGAATTAATTTAATTGAGCAATTAAATATCGAATGAATTATATGTACAAGTATGTTGTACACATAATAAGAACATGGTTAAATTAATATATATATGAATTTGATTCGTATAAAATTTAACTAAACATAATTTATCGAAATCCTTAATTATTTAAATTATAATTTATGGCTGAATATTATTATAATTATGGAAATTATAATTATTATATTCGATTAATTATTATAATAAATCTTGATTCATATTAAAATATCAACTATTCCTGAACTAGGAAATATAAGGTTTTTAAGAAAACCTAATATACCTAAAATAAAAAGAGTGAGGTCTAGCAACAGTTATATAGTGAATTCTCTCTGAAAAGTTTAAGAGAGTTCTTGCCGTTCGTTGTCACACTAGGTGGATTATGTAGAGTCGAAAATTTTTGTAACGGCTTGGAATCGACATACAATTGTGTAATCAGTTTCACAACAGTTATCTTTGGTTTTCTAAGCGATTAAAGGTAATCGGTCATACCCTTCTCACCCCAATTTGTTCCCCACACATGGATCCCTAGATGTGATCGCCGAATTTAATTTTTTTCACTACGCCATGGGGTGTACTAGTGTTCTTATAATAAGAGTGTGTTGACCCAGGGTCAATCAATGCATATACATCAATATAAAAAGAAGAGAAAGTACTAGCAATAACATCCAAAGCAAAAGCTTCTTCTTAAGCTTTAATTGCGTACGCTCTAGCAACTACTCTAGCTTCAAATTGTTTAGTTGTATCTTTAACCTTTCCTCGACCAGCTGTAGTATTCCTACCACTTTCCTGCCTCCTGCCTCTCTATGATGTAGCTTCAAGCCTGCTAGATTAATTTCCTGAATCACCATGATGCTTTGGAAAATCCCTGAGAAAATGATCAGGAGATCCACATCGAAAACAAGTTCCTAACTTAGATCGATATCTGTCGAAATGCCCTTTTCAGCATTCCTCACAAACAATGTTCTCAACAATTCTCACGCTACCAATACTAGCAGTCAGTGAATTAACGAATTTCAACTCACGCTACCAATACTTGCAGTCAGTGAATTAACGAATTTCAACTTACTCTATCTTGGTTTATCTTTACCAGTAAACTCTAAAGGAGCAGTTGATCGATTTGCATCATTTTTTAACTTTTTTTGAAGGAGCAATTGATTGATTTCCATCATTTCTGAAATCTCGATATCTCAAATCAGACTGTCATTTACTCTAGTAGGTTTCTTCAATTTTCTGAGCTCGTTCTAAGAGTTCTACAAATTCACGTAATTTCAATGCTGCAACAGACATCCAAATTTCATCATTCAAGTGATCTTCAAATCTAATGCACATATCTTCTTTATTTGACACGATATTACGGGCATACTTTCTTAACTGTACAAACTCCCATTCATACTCAGCTACAGATTGATTCCCCTATTTTAATTCAAGAAACTCTTTCTTTTTCTTATCAAGGTACAGTCGACTAACATATTTCTTCCTGAATTCTATCTAAAAGAAGTCCTCGTGAATACTATCATTGGATGCCATTATAGTTAAAGTATACCACCATGAATATGCCTCAACTTTCAACAACGAAACTGCACATCTTAAACAATCTTTCGGAGTACACATCAATTTTGAGAAAACTCTCTTTGTATTTACTAACTAGAACTCGGCTTTTGAAGTATCAACTTTACCTCTAAATTCTTCCACTCCATATTTCTAAATTTTATCTATCAAAAGGCGAGGGACTACATACACACAAGGTTTTGAGAATATGAAGGTACCGTAGGAGGCACATTAGGGGGCAAAGGTTGCGGAGTCACGGGGTTTGCTCGTTTAAACTCACTGAACCATTTATTCAACATACCAAAAAATACACTTTTCATTTCATCACCAAATGATTGCGGAACTGACGCACTTTAACTTGCTTCCAGGTTGGAAGCTTGAACATTACTCTCAGCTTCATTAACTACAGTCCAATATAATTCTGCCGACATCTTATATCTATAAGAAAATACAATGTTAGAATAGATCAAAAGCATCACACTATCACAGGGTATATGGCATGTATATTCTAAACTCAATACACTCTACATTAGTCCTAGAATCAACTAAATTGTAGCTCTGATACCACTAAATATAACACCCTAACTCGTCTCTGTTATCAAATTAGGGTTATAAAATGTTATTAAGCAATACGGGACATTTCACTTCATTTCGGAATAGTTGAACAAATAATTTATAAATATATAACAAACAAAATCAATTCATGGTATAAATACACTTATGAACCTTAAATTGGGCTTAGGGGGCCCTAAAAATAATTTAGGATCAATCGGGGGTCAAAACGAAACAAAATAGAAAATTTCAGGACTTGTCATGCCATCACAAGAGACCCTTGATGGAGGCGTAGGTCTTGTTTAGGGACATTCTCCCACTCAATATTTTAAAAAACATGCAAGGTTTTTATAATTTCTAGCTTCAGTCATGTATGATCAATGTATGAATGACAAATACATGTGGCATTCTTTCCTACACTATATGGCATGCTTATCTCATATATGCATGACATGTTATGAAAATTTTATAATATTCACATTTAATTATTCACAAGAGTCAATCAAACTATTTTTATTCTCTATATTTTTTCTTTTAAGAGAAAACCCGAAAAAGTGAATGCGAACCATGCACCATGTAGGTTCCTAGAAAAGGGAGGTGACTCGTATTTGACAAGTAAAAACCAAGCTTTTCCTTTCCAAATCCAATCCTAGACATGTATCTTCTCATTACCACACTTCTCACAGTAATCGAATAACCTAAAGAAGTGAATGGAACAATACAATACATGTATTTTCTTATTACCACACTTCTTATCTTTAATAAATCAATTGTGGATCATCTCATACATATATATCACAATTATACTATAAATAATTATTAAATAGATATATAAGAGATGGGTAATAAAATAAAACTGTCAGCCAAGATTTCCATGGTTCTATTTCTAGAAAATAAATGAAAAACAAAAAATAATTACATAGTTTCTCGCCATAGGGCATTCCTTATGTCTTTGACAACCATCACTCCATCTTCTCCTCGTCATGGACTCCTTTTTGAAAAAATTACATTTATATCCTATGACCATTTCCAACCCACAATAATTCTATAAATAAAAAAATAATCTTATGTGGAGATGATAGTCCGTTGTCTATTTCCTAATAACTACAACCTTGATAAAAAATTATTAATCATATAAAAAATTTATATAATATTGCATTCATTCACATACATTCCCTTAAACATGCGAATAATTACAAGAATGTTGCATCTTATCAAATATTAATCAAACAAGATGAAAAGATAGATTTGGTCTCGGTTTACACCATAAGCATAGCACAACCTAACTCTTGATACCAATTGTTGGAAAATCCCAATTTGAAAATGGTTTTCATGCATAGCAAAACAATTAAAATTTTGAAAATTGACCCAATTTGTTATATTTATAGAAATAAACCTTAATCGAGATTGTACATGTGTTGTCAGCTTAGCGGACGTTCGTTGTTCCTGACTTTTAACCAAACGATCTTCTCCGCTATTCTCATACCACGAACTATTTTGAGTGTGGGCTTGAACCAATTGAATCGAAACACATAACTAGAAAAAAATTTCACTCTTTATGGTTTGAAAACGAAAAATTCTATTCTAAATAAAAACTGGTAGAATTGTTACTCCAGAAAAATATATGTAGAGAATAAATTCTCTTTATTTTTTGGCAGAATAACAATCTCTTAATGTTCTGTTAATAGCTCTACCGAATGCCATATGTTTATAGAAAGAGAAGGTAGAACCCTTGTTGAGTTGTAGTAGTTTATTTCAAACAGGAAAAACAACATCCTACTTAGAATAGGATTAGAGTGGATGGCACAGCCTAGTATTCCTACTAGGGTTGTCTCCCCCTTCATGTCCATGAGGGGTTTTTAGGTCTCTCTCGCATCGAGTCCAATTACGAGTACTTCCTGAGCCTCTTTGACCCAATACTTTATAATGTGATCGAAATCGATTCAGTTTTTTTATTTCCCAAAATAAATTTAATATTTTTATATAAAACAATTTTCTCATCCCTATTTTACCCCTAACATAAGACGATTTTAACCCTAATAAAATTTTGACGATTTTTCCCTTGTTAAAATTTCGAGAAAATATGTTCAATATTTCAAAATTTAACATGCTCACTATGATCGAATGGTTTATTTTCATTTTTAGGCTTCAAAACAGTCCAAAAATATAAACTTATTCTTCTAATTATTTTTTAAGTAATCCAAATATGAATGCAAATGGATCATTTCCATTTCTATTTTTAGAAACCTACATTCATTTCTCCATTTTGAAGAAAACCATAATCATTCTTGAATATTTCTCATTTCTCTTTTCTTATTCATTCCATTCATTTCTATTCAAACATGCAATTCATTTCTTGTTTCAACAAGCTAGTAGAGGAACCGATTGGACATATACAGTTGAGGCTCAAATGATTTATAATTAAGTTTCAGTTTTTTTTCCTATTAATTATAAACTCATTTAGTCATGAATTCAATCCACTATAGTATCGTGACTGAGCTCTCCCTAACGACATACCATTATGACAGTAACTACTCAGTGCTCGTCCATTGACCTTCTCATAAGTGTGTTACCCTCATGGGATATCATTGATCTCTTTGGGATAATATTCGTTCTCCCAATATGATCATATTTTATCTCATGGTAACCATTAAATCTTCCTTCATGAAAAGTCAATCACTATCAAATAGTGATCAAGTCATCCATCACAAAGGCAGATGACTCATGGCCACGTTTACTTTTCATCAACTATGTAATGCCAATGAGAGGATATCACTTACCCATGTTTTGGGCTATGAATTCCACTGTTGTGAATGATGCTACATATTATAGAATTCATACATCCAACACATCAACTTTCGATCCTTACCTATTTAAACTCAAGCTTTTACTTACATCAAAGTGTACGAGTCACGCATACATAGTCTATCATCCACTCAGGATTTAGATATACCACACAATGAACATCACAGTGAATAAATCCATAAACGGATTCAAGATCTACTCTACTTGGGTTCTGTTTGATGTACTATCAATCTAGTCAGTCATATCTATGTCTCTATCTTGTGAGAGTCATCCGCTCCGATGTCCAAAACAAGGCATCTCCCCAATTGGACTTGATAGACGACATATTAGTGTTTTAATCGGTTTGCTCATTTTCAATTAGACTAAAGACATGTTTTGTTCCGTCTACTAATACAAATTGTCTTTCAGTACTACAACCCGACCACGTAATACCGCTTAATATTAGTTAAACATTTAGACAACCAATGACCAAAATTTGCATCCATTTTGCTTTGCGTGCAAAAACCATGTGAGGAAAATTATACAAAGTATATTAATATAATCAATGAATTTGTTTTATTAATCAATTTGTTCAAAAAATTACAAGTTTACAAACGAATATACAATACTCAGGGGACCAGATTCAACAGTTCCCACTTCCATTCCCCTCTACTTTCCGTTAGGTAGGCAAGAATGGTATCCATGTCAACATTTTTATAGAATTCTAAATCCATCTGTTCAATATCATTATGTTGATACCATGGAATACCATAGTGCTCGCTAATAGCACTTGTGGAAATGTTAATCTATAGTTCCCGAATCGTTACACGATTTCCACCGTAAACTTTTAAATATACATAAAATTCGAGAACAATAGGTATAACCGTGGTCGATTTTGGGACTAGATGATCTGCCACAATTTTTTGTGGTAAAATTAAGGTCTTACCTGCACTTAACGAGCTTATTTTATAACGTTTTTATATGTTTTATTCTATTTTCTATATTTTATTACTTTGTGTTTAAATTATACAAAATAAGTGTTTTTATGCAATTTTGAGTTATATAACGATCTAATGGGCCACTATGGGTGATACGGCCACACGCCGAGCACGTCCCTAGACCAATACCCTACGCGTTGCTTGCAATCCCTTACGAGCTAAACTAATTCGCTTCAAGCTTGTTGAGCTCAATTGAGCTCATTTCCAGCTCAATGAGCTCGTTTCCATCTTTCTATTTTATGCATTTTGAAGTTACTGGAATTAAAATAAATTATTTAATTTTAGTTAGTTAATTTAGTTAGTTCAGTTCAAATAATTAAGTTGTGATTTTTAATATGTCAAAAATCTGGACATTTTAATTAAATTTAATGTGTCTTAGTTTATTACCTATTAAATAGATGACTAATAGTTAATTAAGTGTGTCTAAACTTAAGACAAATTTAATTCATGTTTTCAATTAATTTTTCAGCCGAATTTAACTTGTCTTAACTTGATTAATTGGCTGAATTTAATTGCTACAGGTTCAATGCATGGACGGAACCGTTAAGTGAGCTGATTATTTAGCTAATTCCAGCAGACTTTTCGTGGACATCAAGGGCAAAAGGAGCTGTTGATTGACTTCCCCAAGCTGACTGTTTAAGTCTCCAAGACAACCTTAAAAGTTTTCACATTGTTGCACATTCCATCCACACTTCAAGGCTGTTCAATTTTGCTTCTTCACACACAAATGACTTTTCAATCTTGTTGGTTTACACTCCATGGCTGTTGAGGTATCTTAAGCTGCTTATTAAATCCCAAACCCATTCAGCTGAACAAAGTAGCTCAATTAAATACATACAAGCACCATGGCCAAGCCTACTTGAGCCAATTCAGCTCCCAAATGCTTCAATTAATTTTCCAGTTGAATTAAGGCATCTAGAACTGCCCATTGATGTCCTCCATGAATAAGGAAGTTTCTTGGAAGCTTCTTGGAATTTACTTGAACTATTCTGGAAATTTCTGCTTATTAAAAGCTGTCCATTTAGCTACCATTTGTCTATTCAGCTAGCTTAGTTCATTAGCTAAAATATGTAACTCATTACCTTTTGTAGGAACTTTTTCCAGATTATTGAATGAACTTTGTTCAAAGAGTAAGTTTTCTCCTCTCTAAATTTGTACAAGTTTCAATCTCACTTATCTAGCGTGCTAGTGGCGTCTATCGTTCTCTTTTTGAACTTATCACCTTATTTTTGGTGTAGCGTTCAACCCTTCTACAATTCTACAAATCCACCTTAACCAAATAGAAATCAGGTGACACTCTTTAGTGTTGAATCGTTTCTAGAGTTAAGTCCATTTTTCCATTCCCACAAATTATCCAAAATTAACTATCATTTGATTCTTTTACTAAACTGAACCTTCATTCTTTCTAAACCTTCCATCCATCTAAAAATCACTTTGTAAGCCCCAGCAAACCATAATCAAATTTACACCTTTTGACTACCGAAACTTATCCTCGTCGATGATCAGGCAAGCTTTGTGAAACGTCTCGATTAACCCGGGCAGATTCGCATCATTTGGTATCAGAGCTATTAAAACAAGGAGCATCGACATTCGTATCAAGCCCGAAAGTAGGTTTGTAACGAAAAAAATCAAAAAAAGAGAGAAAAAAAGAACAAAAAATTTCACGGTGTAATTTATTTTTCCTTTGTATTTAGCTTATTATTGTATTGAATTAAAAAAATCGAAAAAAAGGAAAATTCAAAAAAATAATAAAAAAAAGTTCGAAATTATAGAAAAAAAAATCGGAAAAAAAAGGAGTGAAGTTTCAAAAGTTTGACAAGTTCTTGATTAATTTGCAATCTCTTTTACTAATCCCGATCACCGAGGTTAGTCTACCATTTTCTTCTACCCCAAAATGCCACACTTAAACCAATTTAATTCTTTATTTTAGCCTACCCTATACACCCTAACGTTACCCTTTGCACCCATTTGAAGCCGACCCTCTAAGTCGCAATAAGTCTGCATGAAACGGAATACGAATTCACAAGAGTGAGACGAGTGGAAAAAGGCACGAGTGGTGAGTACATTAGAGCGGCATAAGCCTAAAAGAGAGTTCAAACACGAAAGTAAGTGAATTTTTCTTTGTGAGCGAACTTGTGAGTCTTTGTAGTGAGTGTTCAACATTGACATGTCCCATAGTCCCGACGGCAATATGGCGGATAGACAACCTGTTCAGAATGTACCCGATTTGAACATGCAAGCTTTACTACGTGAGGTTGAACGCTTATTCCACCAAAAGCTGGAATCGATTCAAGAAAGACTTGACTGTGTGGAAGGAAGAGCCCAACGAAGAAGAACTCCCCTAAACCCTCTGAGAAACCGAGGACGGCAATATGATCTAGATGACGAATCTTCCGAGCTGAGTGTACACGAAAGTGATCAAGGGTCAAATGCGAATGTCTGACGGAGAGACCTGCGCAACCGAGGCCAACGAGACCGAGAGAGGTTTGATGATGACTTGAAAAGCATTAAGTTGTCAATCCCTTCATTCCAAGGCCGATCGTATCCCGAAGCTTATCTCGAGTGGGAGAAAAAGATCGAGCTCATATTTGAATGCCATAACTATTCTGAGGCCAAAAAAGTTAAGTTGGTTGCTATCGAGTTCTCTGACTACGCGATGGTTTGGTAGGACCAACATACGACTAGCCGAAGACGAAATGGCGAGCGTCCTATTCAAAGATGGTCCAAGATGAAAGCTGTAATGCGACGACGATTCATTCCTTTGTACTACCATTGGGAGTTATACAAAAAACTCCAAAATCTTACACAAGGGATGAGAAGTGTGGAGGACTACTATAAAGAAATGGAAGTCCCTATGATTCGCACGGATGTCCAAGAAGATCGCGAAGCGACTATGGCGCGATTCTTGGCGAACTTAACCGCGAAATAGCCAACATCGTCGAGTTGCAACACTACGTGGAGATCATCGACATGGTGCATATGGCGATCAAAGTCGAGAAGCAACTGAAAAAGAAAGGTGTTCTTCGTGGCTATTCAACTTCGAGTGCACCCAAATGGAACCAAGGCTCAAGTAAGAGTTCCGTTGAAAATCAAGCGAAAGAACCTGCGGTGCCTGTGAAGTCTACCAAGCCTTTGGCCGAATCTAGTAAAGGTAAAGCCATTGAAAATATTCAAAATTGATCTCGCGATATTAAGTGTTTTAAGTGCCAAGAGAGAGGGCACATAGCAAGTCAATGCTCGAATCGTAACACGATGATCATGCTTCCCAACAGTGAAATTGAATCGGAGGATGAACTGGATAAAAATGAAGATGAAGTTGAACATCCATAAGAAAATGAAGACGAAGTAAAGTTTGCTATTGAAGGCGAGATGCTCGTTGTCAAACGAAGCCTCAATGCGTAAAACTCGGTAAGTGAGCCTCAACGAGAAAATCTATTTCATACTCATTGTTATGTCTTAGGAAAATTTTGCAGCGTTGTAATTGATGGCGGGAGTTGCACAAATGTGGCAAGCACACTTGTAATCGAGAAGTTTTCTTTGCCAACTCTCAAGCACCCAAGCCCCTACAAGTTGCAATGGCTCAACGACGAACTCGAATTAAAAGTGACCAAACAAGTGTTGATTCCATTTTTGATTGGAAATTACCATGACGAGGTCTTGTGCGATGCTGTGCCCATGCATGCGGGCCATTTACTGCTTGGAAGGCTGTGGCAGTTCGATCAATGAGTCAAACACGATGGATTCACCAACCAATATTCATTCCAGCACAAAGGCAAAGACATCACTTTTGCCCCTTTGTCTCCACAACAAGTGCTGAAAGATCAACAAAGAATAAAACAATCCATGGAGAGTTTGAAAAAAAATAAAAAGGAATTGAAAGAGAGTAAAAAAGAAAAGAACGATGATTCAAAAGAAAAGAAAGAAGAGAGATTGAGAGAAAAGAATCAAGATTGTGAGAAAAATAAGAGCAAGGAAAAAGAAAGTGAAAGACAAATGAGTGAGAAAAAGAAAGGTGTTTTCACTAACCAACAAGCTCGTTGTCTCTGTATTTTCCCGTCATTTCAAGATAATTCCACCAAGGAGCTTCGATTGCATTATAAGTCCAAGGAGAGAAGATTTATGATAATCGACAAAGGTAAAAATGATCATTGTTTTCCGATCCCTCGAGGTAAACAAGGTATGACTTACGGGAACTTTAAAACCTCTCTGCCCTATTCGGTTGGTAATAAATATTTTATTGAAGAATTGGTTTCTGTAAAGCATTTAAATCGTGATGTGTTTAACTGTTTAGCTTTTAAAAATGATTCATCTGTTTTGATTGATGCTGATGATGCAATTTTGGAGGAGCCCATCGTTCAATTTCCATTGCAAGGTTTTATTGTGCGAAATTTCCATTCATCTGTTTGTGATGAAAATTTGTGTTCAATAAATTGTGGTGAGGAGTTTGTTTGTTTGAACGATGAACGAATTACGTTGATTGTTTCTACATTTCTTTTGAAATTTTTTGGTAAGACTTTTCTTGATGATAAGTTTGTTGAAAAGGTGAAAGATCAATGGCCACTGCTAAGCTTAACTATGTAAGATTTGAGTCGATTAAGTGGTAAGATCTTGACTTGCAAAAAGCTTCGTTCAATTAATTGTGGGCATAAAATTTGGAAACTACCTTCTTGCATGGATCACGAACATTCTACCCGAATGGTACTTGTCCCACATATTTGCTTGGATGAATTCTTGTTGACTTATGGTTACTCATTTAAATTAATTCATTCATTTGATGAGACTTTGTATGGTGAAGGTGTAACAAAATAGTTTGGTTGCTTGACTTATGTGTGTTCGAATACATTTGATCGAGTGAGATGTGGAATATATTCTTATTTTAATGATATTCTCACATCTTTTGAATTACCTTCCATGTCTAGATTATTGGTGAACTTGAAGAATCAAATTGAAAAGATGTACGAGAATCCATTCACCCCATTCGTCCAAGTAGAGCCGAGTAAGAAAGAATGTTATCCAATGAACAAACGACTCGACTTGAGGACAAGTCGCTTTGAAGAGGGGAGATGATACGGCCACGCCCTAAGCACGTCCCTGGACCAGTACCCTACGCGTTGCTTGCAATCCCTTGAGAGCTGAACTAATTCGCTTCAAGCTTGTTGAGCTCAATTAAGCTCATTTCCAGCTCAATGAGCTCGTTTCCATTTTTCTATTTTATGCATTTTTAAATTGTTGGAATTAAAATAAATTATTTAATTTTAGTTAGTTAATTTAGTTAGTTCAGTTCAAATAATTAAGTTGTGATTTTTAATATGTCAAAAATCTGGACATTTTAATTAAATTTAATGCGTCTTAGTTTATTACCTATTAAATAGATGACTAATAGTTAATTAAGTGTGTCTAAACTTAAGACAAATTTAATTCATGTTTTCAATTAATTTTTCAGCCAAATTTAACTTGTCTTAACTTGATTAATTGGCTGAATTTAATTGCTACAGGTTCAATGCATGGACGGAACCGTTAAGTGAGCTGATTATTCAGCTAATTCCAGCAGACTTTTCGTGGACATCAAGGGCAAAAGGAGCTGTTGATTGACTTCCCCAAGCTGACTGTTTAAGTCTCCAAGACAACCTTAAAAGTTTTCACATTGTTGCACATTCCATCCACACTTCAAGGCTGTTCAATTTTGCTTCTTCACACACAAATGACTTTTCAATCTTGTTGGTTCACACTCCATGGCTGTTGAGGTATCTTAAGCTGCTTATTAAATGCCAAACCCATTCAGCTGAACAAAGCAGCTCAATTAAATACATACAAGCACCATGGCCGAGCCTACTTGAGCCAATTCAGCTCCTAAATGCTTCAATTAATTTTCCAGCTGAATTAAGGCATCTAGAACTGCCCATTGACGTCCTCCGTGAATAAGGAAGTTTCTTGGAAGCTTCTTGGAATTTACTTGAACTATTCTGGAAATTTCTGCTTATTAAAAGCTATCCATTTAGCTACCATTTGTCTATTCAGCTAGCTTAGTTCATTAGCTAAAATATGTAACTCATTACCTTTTGTAGGAACTTTTTCCAGATTATTGAATGAACTTTGTTCAAAGAGTGAGTTTTCTCCTCTCTAAATTTGTACGAGTTTCGATCTCACTTATCTAGCGTGCTAGTGGCGTCTATCATTCTCTTTTTGAACTTATCACCTTATTTTTGGTGTAGCGTTCAACCCTTCTATAATTCTGCAAATCCACCTTAACCAAATAGAAATCGGGGTGACACTCTTTAGTGTTGAATCGTTTCTGGAGTTAAGTCCATTTTTCCATTCCCGCAAATTATCCAAAATTAACTATCATTTGATTCTTTTACTAAACTGAACATTCGTTCTTTCTAAACCTTCCATCCATCTAAAAATCACTTTGTAAGCCCCAGCAAACCATAATCAAATTTACACCTTTTGACTACCAGAACTTATCCTCGTCGACGATCATGCAAGCTTTGTGAAACGTCTCGATTAACCCGGGCAGATTCGCATCAATGGGCCTAGTGATGATCTAATGGCTCCATCTAGTGTGTAGGACACTATTTTTGAGCTTAGAAGGCAAGGGTCAACTACAGCGTAACAACACTCAGAAGTGGTTTTGCAACGCCAGACTTCGAAGCCAAAATACCCAAAAAATGAAGGCAATGTCACGACACCAGTCCTGTGGTGTCGCGACACCAAATGACGAATAGGAAAAATTAGTTAGGGGTATTTTAATCCTCACAATGTCCCTTAATCAGATTTTTGAGTTGTTTTGTGAGTATAAACTCTATAAATAGGCATGTTAAGTCTAATTTGAGGAGGCTTCACCAAGTTAGCCATTTTTATATTTTTAGGTTTTTAGTTAGTTCTATTTTCCTTTCAGTTTAGTCCTTTTTATACTTTTGTTATTATTTTAACTTGGATTCATTTTCGATCCAAGGCTTTAATATATTAGTTTTTCATTATTTTGTTGTTGATTCTAATTGCAATCAAGGAGATCTTCGCGACTGTTAAAGGAGATTTTTATTCCGAGATTCAATCGATATCGAAAAATGTATTTCTTTCTCTACTCCTTACTTTTATTTAATTTGTTGTTTTCCATGTTAAATATGACTTTAGAAATTATTATATTTTGATCCTAGAGTAGCTAATTTTCTTGGGGAGTTTAACAAACGGATGTGTGAATAATTACCGAATGAACAAGGGTTGAAATTTGGATTAGTTGGTTTAAATTATGTGTGATTAAACCCTAGAGAGTGGCACTCCTAGGAAGTAATTTAGGATATCAAGAGATAAGTTTACTGAACACCTCATAATTTATCCCGATCAAGAAAGTGAGATCGAGAGGTAAGCGTGTATTGGTCGATTAGTTAATTAGTTAGAGGCTGAGAGGTAATAACTAGTTAATTAATAGCTAATTCGATAAAACCCGAGTTCTGAAGTTAATTAGGACCACTGAAGTGAGTTAAGCTCCCGCCTATTTTATTGGATTGTTTTTTGTTGTTAAATTGGTTATTTTTTTAGTAATTAATTTTTAGGTTAATTAGATTAATTAATGTTTATTTGATTTTTCATAATATGATTTTGAATCGGTATTATTTAGACTTACTAGTGTGGAGAATTAATTTCGGTTTAATTCAACCTCCCTTGGGTACGATCCTCGGAATACTTCTTAGAGTGTTTCGTTATAACATTCTTCTATATTACAATTTGACTCGTATACTTGCGAACACTGCTATTTATTTGATTATTTATTTTACTGCAATATTTTCAGTCCAAACGTTCGCACGTCTGACGGCAATCACTAGACAAAAATCGAACCACCCATGGTAATCGACTAAGTCCCAAATCTCATTACAAAGAGAGATGGATAGGTCGAAACCATGTTCAAGAATGAACATTTGTCCTTGGATAGGCATAAAATAATTTTCGACCTCTTTATTTGTAAATCACTCCGGAACCATCGTCGGTGGCGGAGGAGGGTCCAGATAGGACCTAGTTCTTTTAGGTTGTCTAGGCGACATTTTAGCAACAAAATTTTCCTCTAACTTAAATAAAATAATATTATCAAAATAAAAATCTAACCAACTAGCTGACAACAACAATAATGCAATTTTAAAAAATGAAAATAACTAAAACAAAAATTTCAAAATAAATAAGGGAAAAGGAATTTTTAAACTGTAAAAATTTATTGAAGGCAATGGCAAAGTGGGTTGGAATGATGTATCGTAAGAATAATAGTGTTTCAGAAATAGCTATGTTTTGAACAACCATTGTTTGGGACAACTTGTGTCATAAATGTCTCTTAAAGTATGATGACCTAATCAAAGTTGGGCACGAGGAACCTAAACAAAGTAGAGTCGCCACTAACCAATTTGAGCTAGGTCGGTTAGCCACTTATCGCTTAAGATTTTAGGACTAATCCTAAGGCAAATAAGAGAAATCCTAAAAACTAACTTGGTCTCATTACCAAAATCTGGGTTCGAGAGTACGATTACATGCAAGGGAAGGTCTACAATGTCTATCCGAAGATAGTCCTATAGAGTTCAATCATTAGGGTTTCTTAATTCTAAAGTTTCTAACTAGACTCCGAATTAATCGAATATAAACTAAAAATCTAATCGAATTTAAAGACTAAAATCTAGTTATATACTTAAAATCTAAATATAACTCAAGAACTTTGAATTTGAACTTAATTAAGCTTAAAACTTAATCTAACAAAAACCTAAAATCTATTTTTTTTTATTAAAAATTACAAACGAATCTTATTTAAACTTATAATCTAATTTACTAAAATCTATCAATCTAATTTTACTAAAACTTAAAATCAAATTCTACTTATAATTATAATAATTTTTTTCCAAAATTAAAATCTAAACCTATTAAAAGCTAAAAATCTAATTTTACTACAACTTAAAATCTAATTTTTATTAAAAATTACAAACGAATCTCATTTAAACTTATAATTTAATTTATTAAAACCTATCGATCTAATTTTAATAGAACTTAAAATCAAATTCTAACTAAAATTCTAATATAATTTTTTCCAAAATTAAAATCTAAACCTATTAAAAGCTAAAAATCTAATTTTACTACAACTTAAAATCAAACCCTTTTAAACCTATAATCTAATTTTACCAAAATTATAATCTAAACCTATTAGAACCTAAAAATATAATACTATTACAACTTAAAATCAAATCCTATTTAAACCTATTATCTAATTTTTCCAAAATTATGATCTAAGCCTATTAAAACCTAAAAATCTAATTTTACTACAACTTAAAATCAAATCCTATTTAAACCTATAATCTAATTTTACCAAAATTATAATCTAAACCTATTAGAACCTAAAAATATAATACTACTACAACTTAAAATCAAATCCTATTTAATCCTATTATCTATTTTTTCCAAAATTATTATCTAAGCCTATTAGAACCTAAAATTCTAATTTTACTACAACTTAAAATCAAATCCTATTTAAACCTATAAACTAATTTTACCAAAATTACAATATAAACCTACTAGAACCTAAAAATATAATTTTACTACAACTTCAAATCAAATCCTATTTAAATCTATAATCTAATTTTACCAAAATTAAAACCTAAAAATATAGTTTTACTAAAACTTAAAATTCTAATTGATTAGAAGATCTAAAATAATTCCAATTCTAAAGATTTGAACTAAAATCTAATGAAAGCTAGAAATTTAAATTAAAATCTAATTGCATACAAGAGAAGTTATACTCAAAATCAAAATAAAAAAAAAGGAATTGGAAATTTCAAATCAAAGAAATTTAAAGATTAATAAAATTAAAACAAGATATATAAGGAAATCAAGGAAAATAAAATAGGACAAAAGAACGTTGTAGAAAATATGGAATTAAAATTTGAAAGGAAAATGAAATATGGAAAAATTTTAATTAATTGACAATTAAAACTATACCATGCAGCAGAATCCATTTGCAATGTCAAGAACACGGAACGGAGGGGCTCTTTTGAAAATTATCCAATTAAACAGATATGAAATTTAAAATTCTCATTTAATTTCAATTATTCCTTCATTTCAAAAAACATTTTTTTTTCTGTTTACTGCCCATCACTCTGCCGTTCTTCTCCACCGACAAAGCATCTAAGGTGGCCGGTGAGTTCAAAACATTTTATTCTTTATTCTTTGTCAAAAACCTTTCGAAAACAAACTTCTTTTTCTCTTCTCACTTAAGAAAAACCTTCTGATATCTTTCTTTTAATTTTTTTAGATCTGGATTTCATATCTTATTTTCTGCAAAAGAAAAAAAAACGAAAAAGGTAAAAGAAACGGAGACGGGGAGAGAATCGGAGTTCGTTCGTCACTACGCATGCAAAGCGAAAACGAAAGCGAAAACGAAAGCGAAAAGGAGAAGACCTCTCACCTTCGATTTCCTCTCCTTTTTATTTCCTCTCTTTTTTTTTCAATCTTCACTACCCAGTCACTTCTTTTTTTCGTTTTTCAAAAGCATACGGTCTTTTTCTTTTCCGGTTTTTTTCGACTGACTTCCCCCTCATTTGTTTTCAGGTCCCCTCTTTATACATTTTCATCGCTGATTATTGCTGTTTTTGTTCATTAATCAGTTTTGATTTTTTGTTGTTGCAACAAATTTTGATTTTCTTATGTGTGATCTGAGTTGAAATCTGCCGTAACCGTTTTCGCTTTTGGGAATGAAAGGGTTGAGAGAGAGAGAGAGAGAGAGAGAGAGAGAGAGAGAGAGAGTGTGTGTGTGTGTGTGTGTGTGTGTGTGTCTGAGCACTGGTGCCCGGCTCCCGCTCGACAGCCACCAGTTGCGGCCGCTAGGTTTCAGCAACCCTGCCAAATGATCCCACGTATGGGCTTTGGGCTTTGCAAATGAACTGGGTCTAAATGGGCTTTGGACCTCAAAACAGGTTTTAGACAATTTTTAAATGAATTGGGCTCAAAGCTAAAGAAAATTTTGGGCTGCTAGCTTATTTGTGCTCCAAATTAAGGACCAAAACAGAATTTAAAATTGGGCTCAAGTTTATTAAGGCCTGTTCAAAATGAACCATAATTTGAGCTTTTCAAATAGAAAAAAAATTTGGACATTAAATTGGGTTTTTAACATATTCAATTTTTATTTGGACTTTTAAAAAGAATAGAAAACCAGGTTTGGTTTGGGCTTATTTTAAAAAGTAAAAACAAAATCAATATGGACTTCAAAAATTTTATTTTGGGTTTTGGAAAACGAATTTAAAGAGAATTAATTTATTCCACAAAATAATTTTATATAAAAATTAATTATTTTTTCAAAACAAATTTTATATTTTTCTATAAACAAAAGGTTTGATATTATTATTCTTTTAATAATTAACACTAAAGTAATTATTTTAGCCCATTTCTTAATTCTAATTCTTAAATTAAATCGATAACAATTTAACTTTGAAATCTAAATAATCAATCAGAAATTTATGTCCTGAAATTGAAAATCTAGACAAAATTAAGTGTTTATAGTTGTTTCTTTTTATACGTTGTTTGCTTGTTGCTACATACATAGATGGGGTGAAATTTATTAAACTCCAATCACTAAAGCTGCCAATTTGTAGGCTTGGAAAATCAGTAGACTTGTGACGGCTTTTTATATAGGATCTTGATATTTTTGGGTTGAGATATCTTCATAGGTTTGAAGATTTATCTTTTAACTTCGAAACACATTTTGAATCACTCAATTTTGAGTTCGGGGCTCAAGTTATAACGTTTTAGTGAAGATTGCGCAAGCAAAACTTTTGAACAGGATTATGATGAGAATTACAAATTTCGAGCTTTTAATTCGAGTTTAAATTATATTGGATTCAGGTTTTAGGCTTAATTTTTATTATATATGAGTCGAATATTATATTTATCATATCTTATTATTTTATTTCACATTTTTTATAATTATTAAATAGCTTAAGTTATTTAGGAGTCTTAGGTTAATAAGAAAGTTTAGTTTAAAACTACTTATTTAAATTAAATTAGAGTTCTAATATACTTAAGAGTTTTATTTAGATTTATTTAGTTAGCCTATATATAGGCCTTTGCATTGTACACAATTCATCCAATTCATTATTATTCTATTTCTCTTTAAGTTAATAAATTCTCTCTAGGTTTTTCTTTTCAAGAAGTTCTCTTGAGTTTCTTTTAAAAGAGTTTTAACAATCTTTTCAGATTGTAGGGATCATCTTCAAACTTTTTTCCTGTCAAAATTTTTAATTAAAGCTGCTTGAAGGGGGCTATGTATTCTTCGTGTTTTCATGGCTTCTTAGGACTTCTATACGCCACGTTCTATCTTTTCATTTATCTTCTTTATTCGCTTCCTTATTATTCTAACCTTTGATTTATTATTTTATTTTAGTTATTTATCTTAATTGTTTTATCTGACTTAGATTCGATTTCGATTCAGGTTTGTGTCAAAAATACAAATTTCTTTCCGAATGTCTATAGCCCTAAGTCAGATTCGCGACTTTGACAAACTTTATAATCCGCTTCCGCGTTCATCCATCTCATTCTTTATTATTTGGTATCAGATTTGGAATTTTTTAGGTGTTCTTTTTATTTTTATAAATTGATTTCTAGCAAACAGCCTTAAAACAATTTTTTTACCCCGATAGATTTCAGAAAAAAAATATTTTTCAATAGGTAAATATTTTTCAAATGATCTAAAATTTTACATACTACTTTTTGACACTATTTTAGAGTATAAAAAATATTTCCCACAAAAAAAGTGATCAAAAAAGTACAGAAAAAAAGAAAATACAAAAAACGATGAAAAAATAATAAAATATTATGTGGATTGAATTTTGTGTCAAAACTTTCCAGATCAGATCTATATTATCTGAGGAAGCTCCAGTTTAAATTTCGTGATTTTTGGAAATCAAGAACACCTCGAACAAAGTTTGTCAAGTTGCTTTGTAATTTTTCGAGTTTTCGGGTTTCAGAAATTTTCATTGACTCTTAGCCTTATGTTTTCATTTGTTCTTTGCTTTTTTATTATTCCTTTATACATTCTAATACTTTATTGTTTCTTGTGTTAGTAGGTTAAAGCACGTTGCATATTCCTTCTTCCGTGAAATAGAATTCTTTGATGTCTAGCCGATTTTGGACTCATAATGCTCTTAGGTTTGCTTTATTAGTTTGATTCTAATACATTCTAATTAATTGATATTGACACTTTTTAAAAGACTCACAAGATTAATTCTTACCTCATTAATAATTTTATTTTTATTTCTGAGTGCATAACAGTGAAGTTTGCTTAATTTTTTTTTTCTTGAGTATTGTGTTCTTTTCAGGCTTTCATAATGATTTGCAATACTATGATTAGGAAGTTGAAAAGGGATCAAGAGGTTCGAAATGCTCGAGATCAACAATATGACACTATTTTAGACACGATCAACAAAATTTTAGAATTTCTAAGTACAAAAATTGAGCGTCGGAATCGTAATTGGGGAGATAAGATTAATTAGCCACGTCTTCATGCAAATGATGAGACTCTGGTTAATAATGACCGTAGACAACATTTTTTAATCAAACCAAAGTTCAACATTCCACCATTTCGAGGGAAGTATGATCCCGAAGCATATTGTGAGTGGGAATCAAAAATTAAACTTTGTTACTATAAATGTCGGGAAGAGGAAAAAGTCCAATTGGCGACCCTTGGATTTTTAGATTGTGCATTGAGTTAGTGGATTCAACCTGGAATTGATCATTAAAGAAACCGCAAAAGGGTAATTGAAACATGGGATGAGTTGAAGCAAGTGATACAAAAGTATTATGTTTCTTCTCATTATTATAAAGAGCTCTCAATTAGACTTTAACGCCTTGTTCAAGGTAATCGATCTGTTGATGAGTGCTTTAAGGAGATGGAGATGTTTATGCAAAGAACAAATATACGAAGGATGAAGAAACTACCATGGCGCGATTTGTAGATGGCTTGAACATTTTGATAGCTAATGCTCTTAATCTTCAACCTATATTGATCTTGAGGAGATGGTGTAACACCCCTAACCCGAATCTGTCGCCGAAATAGGGTTATGGAGCATTACCGAAGATTACGAATCAAATAGACAAAAATTTCAAATTTCATAACATATCAATATTCATAATAAAACCAATCAAATCCATACATATTGTCTCTTATATGAGCCATCGAGGCCTTAAATACACGTTAGAAACAAGTCGGGACTAAATCAGAAACTCAGAGAATTTTTCAAAAAATATTAAAAATTTTCAAAGCTCCAGGGGTCACACGGCCGTGTAGCCAGGCCGTGTGAGAGACGCCCATGTCTTAAGCTGTGCGGGCATTCGAAATAGGGACATACGGCCGTGTCCCAGCCCGTTTTCATGCTCGTGTAACTCACTGACTTGGGCCACATGACCAAGCCACACGTCAGTGTGCTAGGCCGTGTACCCTTCGAAGTAAACTCACACGCCTGTGTACCAGGCCATGTGCTAGGTCATGTAATAGCCTGACTCTCTTTAAAATTTTTCCCCAAGTCTTCTACACTTTGTATTTTCGGCACCATTTCTTCCTTATTTCGCATGCTGACCCATTTTGTCTTTAAATCCACACTTTTTGCCCTAAATTTTCTTTTGCCATCAATTTAGTCCCTACAAGATAAAAAACCATAAACAACCCAAATTAGTAAGATCGTGCTCAAAATATATATGTAATTAACACATAAAAGTATGTCATTTTGGAGTATTATCATATTCCCCCTACTTAGCCCAGGCTTGCTCAAGTATGGTTCCTATCCTACTATGTAATTTAGATTTTACCATAAAAGAAGTATCACTTCAAAGTTTTATAAAAATTATGCATAATGCATATGAAAGCAAAGAGAACCTTTAGCTTGCTTTAAGAAAATCGAGAAGTACTCCAACTTAATCACACAAAAATTAAATCAACTTGGACTATTTCATGAAAGTTAGGTAATTTACTAAACTTACCAAGACACCCTATTTGTTCCATCCTTAGTCCCCAAATATAATTCTTTTTTTTCCTTTGTTTTATTTATTTATTTATTTTTATTTTATTATTTTTTAATGCTTAAGAATGTATTGGTCCTTTTGACGCGAAATGGAATGACAACCAAGCACCCCACCCCAGTTACTCAGCCCAACATACTCCTAATTTATTATATTATATATATTGTTTAAGAATGTATTGGCCCTTTTGATGCAAAGTGGAATGACAACCCAAGCATCCCACCCCAGTTACTCAGCCCAACACACTCTTAATTAATTATTTTTTGTTTAATTTCGGTTAACGGAGTTTTACCTAACATGTCACACAACCTTTTTACACGAAGTAGGATGACAACCCAAGCACCCTACCCTGGTTACTCAGTCAGTCACGTTGTAAGCTTGTGCTCATAACCACGGAATCATCAGATTTTTTTTATTTTTTTAATGGAATGAAATTTTAATTTTGAAGGACTGGGAAAAACAATCAAGTGTCAAAAATAAGTTTTGGCAATTACATATCAGTCATGAAAATAAATTTAGCATACATTTGTATTAAATGTCCTCTTTGTATTCAGACTTAATCGATTTTACTATAAGCAAGATGAGATTAACTTCATTAATCATAATTATTTTAGCCTAATAGAAATAAACAGTGGAGATGAAATCAACATAGCAAAAATCACAACTAACTCAGTAGATAAGAATCATGCTCGCAGGTCAAACAGTGGGTAGTTCTTAGTCAAAATCTTGGGC
Source organism: Gossypium hirsutum (assembly GCF_007990345.1). NCBI lineage: Eukaryota > Viridiplantae > Streptophyta > Magnoliopsida > Malvales > Malvaceae > Gossypium > Gossypium hirsutum. Next base: position 23,754,531 of record NC_053448.1, on the reverse strand, counting down.
ATGAAAAGGGGCAGGATATACTAAAAAAATAAATGTGGGCAAAAACAAACACAAGGTAGCAGCAATAGTAACACAACAAAAGAAACATGAGATAAAACATCAAAAATAATGAGGAATGTCTCCCCTACTTAAATCAAATTACCCTCAATGTGAAAATTAATATTAACAAATATGATGAAAAAGAAAGGGTTTAGAACACTCCCCATGTCATTTTCGTTATTGTTTTCGCCATCCGTTTCCAAATTTAATTTTTTGTTTCCTAGATTCTTTTGGATATAAGAAGAGAGAATAAAATTAATTAACATGAAAGAAAATAAAGAAAAAATAAAATAAAATAAAATATATAACAAAATAAAAATAAAAATTAAATTGGGTTGCCTCCCAACAAGCGCTTGTTTAACGTCGTTAGCTTGACTTTCAAACTAGTATTGGAGTTGTTCCAGCTGAATTCTTTCGATCGTTTGGGCTCAGATATTCTCCTTTTTTACCACATCCAACATATTTGGGTTCAATTGTTTATATGCCTCTTGCTTTGGTTTCGTTTTTTCCTCTAAGAAAATCGTATGTGTGCATGTCAAGGGGCTAATCCCTTTTAAGTCGACAATGGTCTCATCATTCTTTAAAAATACACACTTGAGATGCTTGGGAAGTGGTTTTAATTCCAGATCTGGTGCCTGCACTACAAAAGGTAGAAGTTTAGTGTTCATAGGAGCCGATAATTCATTAACAAATTTGCAAATAGATCCTGAATCGAAATTATCATCAAACAATGTTTCAAGTTTATCTTCATAAGGTGACTTAAAAGTTTCTTCTACTAATGAGTCAATTATGTCGACACGGTTTACGTTCAAGATTTCACTCGGGTGACTAATAGTGTCGTAAACATTAAGCTTCATGATCTCCCTGTCAAACTCCATCGTGAGGGTTTCGCCACACATGTCAATCTTAGTACTTGTGGTACTAAGGAAAGGTCATCCCAACAAGATGTCCGAAGACCTAGAAGCGTTATCCTCTTCCGTTTTCACCAAATAAAAGTCCGCAGGAAAAATAAGTCCGTTGACTTTCACTAATACATCCTCAAGGACTGCTTAGGGATGCATAATAGACATGTCTGCTAGTTGAATGATAACACATTTTTTCTTCAAAAAACCTATGTTAAGTGATTCATAAATAGAAAAAAGGCATTACATTTATGGAGGCCTCTAAATCGCACATAGTTTTTTTAATTCCTAAGTGGCCTATTTTGCATGGTATTGCAAACATGCCTCTGTCTATACATTTTACTGGCATCCTCCGCTGCAACATCGCAGATACATTTTCACCAACACTTACTCTTTCATTTCCAGTTAATTTTCGATTGTTGGTACAAAGCTCTTTAAGTAACTTGGCATATCACAGAATTTGTTTGATGGCATCCAACAATGGTATGTTGATCTCGACGTTTCTGAATGTTTTGAGGATCTCTTTTTCCTCCTTACCTCTCTGATGTTGGTTCAATCGTCTTGGAAACGGAGGTTGAATTTTAGGTAATGGAGGTTTCATTTGGACCTATTTATCGTTCTCTTGCTTTTTCTGGGTGAAATCTTGACCAAGATTCCTGCTAGGATTTGGTTCCAATTCTTTTCCACTTCGCAACGTCACTACATTTGTGTTTTGTCTTGGGTTAGGTAGTTGTGCTTGATTTGGGGTTTACATTAACCCTAGCGTTAGGCACCTCTTCTGGTGGATCGACTTCTATTATTTCGTTCTCCAGTGTTTGAGTAGGGTTTTCGTTAACCCTAGACTCAACTTTGTCACTTGCTTTTATTTCGAGCGGTGGATTACTCTAAGTTCCTACCACCTCTAACTTCTTTTTTCGTAGCTTTGTTTCCTTGCAATTAGCTCTCGCAATCTTTTCTATTTTTGAATCGAATGCAAGATTTCTTGAAGCAGATCTAGTCCTAAGAAAAAGAAACAACATTAGTACATTACCAATCCCCGGTAACAGCGCCAATATTTGATTTGTCGTTGAAAGCACCAAAAATAACATATTTCTAAGAAATAACGAAAAGAATAGTATAAGGGAAGTAGGGTCAAATCCTCAGGGACTAGATTGCTACAGCTTCTTGTTTATTAAAATTCTAAGCACAGTCATGCCCAAGAAAAACGTCTGACCTAGGAAAAAAATAAAAAAAAACACAAAATTAAAAATATGGACGACTTGAAATTGAATAAATTGAAATTGCAATTGTAAAAAGAAACAGATGGGTTTTTCGATTTGAGGGATTCCAGCCTCCGGTAATCTCAATCCTCCTTGGATTCAATCATAGGCTTTTAAGTGATACTTTTCATTACCAAATAAGCCAGTTATAGTGGAAGAGGATGCCTACGACTACCAACTCCACTTAGGTTTTAGCCTTACAATTTATAGGAACTTGACTCTAGCCAACCGTCACTTTTGTGGGACTGTCTTATAATAGATCATCATTTCTCAATGGCGAATGCCACACCATTTCGTCTCTTGGGCTCGACAACCACTGACACAGTAAGTTAGCGAACCAACTATGCAACCTTCCCAAAACATACAAAGCGGCCGCCTTTACATAAGATGAAAATATTACTTTTAGAAGGACATGGACGGAAGCATCAGTCTCGTAATGCGGAGAAATGATGAATACTGATTGAGAAGGGTTAAGTGCAAGTTCTAAGCCTTATGAACTTTTTTGGAGGCGTCTTGATAACCTTTGGCTAGATGAGTTTAGTGGCTCATGCTTTTCGAGAAAAAAAATACAAGTTTAATGGAATGAAATTTTATTAGAAAATAAAATGAACAAATAGGCTAAGAGCCTTAGGGGGAAAGAGTTTTTTTACAAAAATGATAAGTGAATATTCATGTCACTCCATCCCCTATTTATAGTACATGAAATAACCTAGTTTATTCCTATTTAAATTTTAGATGATAATTTTTAAAAGATATAATTTGAAATTAAATCTAAACAATATCATAATAATCCTAACAAAATCCTAAAAATAAAATTCAAATTTAAATAAAGTTTTATGTTCATAAATCTCTTCTTTGAAATTTTGCCCCAAGTCTTCTACACTTTGTATTTTCGGCACCATTTCTTTCCTATTTTGCATGCTGACCCATTTTTTCTTAATTCACGCTTTTTGCCCCCAAATTTTCTTTTGCCATCAATTCAGTTCCTACAAGATAAAAAACCACAAACAAACCAAATTAGTAGGATCGTGCTCAAAATTATATATGTAATTAACACATAAAAGTATGTCATTTTTTAGTATTATCATTAATAGGGATATAAACTGTAAATTGGATAAATGATACTCAAATTGCAGTGATATTATGATTTGATGATACAAATGCATATTAAGATATATGAATATCAATAGAATGTGAAAGATCATACGAACCTATTATTTGAGCTCGGAGGGCCGAGATGGAAATGTGACGAATCAATGAATTTGATTTGGAATGTGATTAATTAAACAAAATAATGAATGACATTAAATTGAAATTGGATGTTTTATTGATAAATATATGAAATGATATGAATTTTATATTGATTTGATTAAATGTATGATTGATTATGTGAATGGCATTGAAATGTTGATTATAAGTGAATTGGGACATTATATGTTGAATTACTATATGATATGATATATATGTTGAACTCACCTTATTGATATGCGGTTTCCATGTTTAAGCAAACTCGTAAAGCTAGTATCTTATCGATTTAAGTTCTAAATTTAGGTAAATTGTTGTTTAACCTATGAACTTACTAAGAATTCAATATGCTTTCCCCCTTGTTTTCCCTTTCCTTGTAGTTTGCTAACTTGCAAAAAGTGTCAAGAATTCGATTGTTATATTTGATGTCAAATTGTGGGAAAGATGGAGTGGATGATAGTATTGGTTAAATACTATGTTTTGGTATATCTTGGGATTGGTTTTGTGCAGACAAAGTTGTGTAAAAATTGCACCAAATGATAAGTTTAAATGGTTGTCATGTAATAGGTGCCAAATGTATAAATTATCATTTTTCCTTGAGGTGTCGAAACCTTAGAAAAGGTATCGGTACTTTAGTAATTTTTTTTGTAAATTTTCAAATCATCGAACCTTAAAATAGTATTGATACAGAGGTAAGGTATCAATACCTTGAGGAAGGTATCAATACTTTATGACTGGTATCGATACATTTGGTTTTAATTTAATTTTTTTCTAAACATTAAAGTTTAAAATGGTATTGGTACTTGACAGGGGTATCGATACCTGACCAGAAATTTTAAAAACTTTGCAATTTGGTCATATTTCATTATGTATCATATTGTAAATGTATTTATGACATGTATCATATTGTATCATATTGTAAATGTATTATATTGTAAATGTATTTATGACATGTTTGTATGTTTGAATGATTATTTTATTGTATTATTGATTGTAGTTACTTTAGCAACGAATGTGGCATCCTGTTACTTAGACCTGGCGATCGAGTCAGATAAGAGATGTTACATCTACAAAGAAAATGAACCTCCAAACTTGGGCCTCTAAAGCGTTATCACCTTAAAGATTCATCTTCATAAGATTCCCATTCATCAAATTAATCAAAGTATCACATTAAACATTGAGCGCTTCACCATTCTTTTAGAAACATAGTGAATTCTTCTTCACGATTCACCATCACCAACAAAATTATTCCATAATAAAAATAACCATCAATGCCTTTGTAACAAAAAAATATCAGTTATTATTCTCATTAATTGCTAGATTTGTAACTCTTATTCTTGAAATGTTATAAATAAGAGCCTTTTACAAATAGCGAAGGACTTTTGGCACTTTGGCATTCCAACTCTCAAAGTTCTCTCTAAAATTCTCTCAACTTGATTTCTTTGTTGAGCCCTATAATTGACCCTATTTCCCTTTCACCACCTTACCTACCACAACAAAAAGGATCACAAGCAGGAAAGGTTGATATTTGTGGACATCAACATCGCAGGGTGGAGGAGGAGTGCTATTGTTGATACGGGGCATCAGACTTGTTTGTATCGGAGAAAGTCGTAGGTAAACATAGTCTCTTGGTTAACGAATCGACTAAGATGATCAAGCCGATAAAATCTAAAAAGGTCCCAACTGTGGGGTTAGCACAAGGAGTTGAGCGACAATCGGTGAGTGGAAAGGCAAATAAGATTTTGAGGTAATTCATTTAGATGATTATGAATTCATGTTTGGCTTGAACTTCCTTGAGCGACAACCACGATATGTTGTGCTGGTAAGTCGAGACATAAGGGTTGGAACCAAGGTACTGTTGGCAATTCAGCTAGCCAAGAATGTTCATTGTGGGAAAAACATTGACTTGGTAAATCGAAGTGTTACAGAGGTCCCATTGGAAATGCTAGAGAGGTGGATTATGCATCAAACTTTGGGGGAAAAGTGGTGATGCAAACTAGGTAGTTGAAATGAGTAAATGTAACGAGTGAGGTACATTTAAAAAACTTATCTAGTTTTTTTTCATTTTTGACTTACCGTTGGCTTGGCAAGGACACAAGGGCCCTTTCAGAGTTTTGAAGTAGGTAAGTAGAAGGGCTTACAAACCAGAGTAGGAAGGAAAGCTCAAGGTTAACCTAGTGTTCAGTGTAGGTACGTCGAAGCTTATTTGAGCGGATCAAGGGGATACCGATTGAGGCAAGTCACAATGTGGGCAACTAAGAGTGACAGGTTCTTGTAAACAATATGTACCAAAGAAGACAGAAATAGTTCAAGTTAGGAGACTATGAAAGTCAAGGTAAAGTGTTCTGAAGGGTGGGACTACTTGATAGAAAGGCTAGTCAAAAATCGACCGAGAAACCGAGAAAGTTTTGAGGTGAGGTAAATAGGTGCCATTCCGAGGACGTAACAAGGGCGTTGCGAGGATAGGTATGGGAGAATGTCATAGGTCGTGGATCAAAGTTCATGACGAATGCACCAGAGTGCCTCATGGAGGTCAATTGATGAAATGGGGCTCATTCAACCCACTTGAACCGGCTCAGTTCGTGGAACATGTAGAGAAGCCCATTTACTTTAAGCCTTGGTGGCCAAGTAAAACACTTATGGAAAATTAGGGCTATCATAGTAAATAGGAAAATTAATCTTAGAAGGTATGTAATCTGATAAGATTTGATTTTGTAATCTTAAGGGATTGAATCTTAAAGGATTGAGTCAATCCCTTAAGAATCTCAATTGTAGATAAGCTTTAATCTTAATCGTCGATGTAACTCAATCTGTATAGTTGTTTTTGGGGGAGCTCAACTATAAATAGAGGTCTCCCCCTCATTTGTAATCATCTCATTCTTTGTATTCTTTCTAGAGTAATAGAATATTTTGAGAGCATTTACTCAAACACTTGGCATGCTTTGCTTTCTTATGTATTTTATGTTCTTTCGTTCTCTTTCGTTTTGATTTGCTTCCACTATATTTTCAGTGCCTTGATGAATTTTCATAGAGAATTCTTACTTTGCGGGAATTAGGTTGACTTAGGCGGATTTGAACCCAAGAAATTGTCTAATGCCACACAGATTGCGAGATAAAGTTCTAGTCTCGTGACATAAGAGGACCTTCCTCATGCTAACACGTGGAATAACATCTCTTTTTTTTTGCATTTTATAGAAAATGGTGAAATTCCAATTTTAGTCCTTATCGTACACTCAAAATTTATATTATATAATAATAGTCATTTTTTTGCATTTTATAAAAAATAGTGAAATTCCAATTTTAGTCCTTATCGTACACTCTAAATTTATATTATATAATAATAGTCAAATTTTAATTTTGATCTCTGTGTTACACTCAAATTTAAGATTCAATCTTTATACTTTCAACTTTTTAACATAATTTGGTGCCTCATTTTTTTACAATGTTATTGATTAGCTCAAATACTTTGTTTTGATTAAAATGCTAATCTAACTTTTAAGAGTTATTAATACTATTAAAATTATTTGTTAAATTCAAGTCCATTGCAATACCTTTTTTTATTAATTTTAAAATGTTACACGAGTGAATTTAATGGTGTTAACAATTGAATATGAATTTTCAAATTTAAAAAATAGAATGACTAAATTTCTAAAAATAAAAATTACACTCAAAGTTTATTTTAATATTCTAATACTTACTTTATAATTTGACCTAAAAATAATTAATAATAAATAATTAACACAATGCGAATCTATTCATACTAATTTAATATAAAGTTGAACAAATTCAATTATTTAAATTATCATGTTGAGAGGAGAAGGAATAAAAATTGCGCGGTAGAGAAAAATAGAATCCAAATTAATTAGAAAATGAATAGATGAATAAATTGGTAATATTAGATTTAATATAGTTGCACGATACAAATATAATATAATATATAGAAAATAATTAAAACACATGACGTGAAAAGAGTAAAATAGGGTACGAAATGAAACAATAACATGATGCTAAATTTTAAATTTTATGTAATACAAATTATTAATATTTCAAAATTGGTATAAATATAAAATATTTTAAATTCAATTATTACGCAATAACTATACATACACAGCATGTATACTACCATAATGTTATGATGATCTAACAACTTTCCACAATTCCATATATATTTTTTATTATCAGAATTCAAGATGGAAACCATTAGGGCTTGAATTCAAGGACATTTGCTATTTTTGCATGTCTTTTTTAGTACAATGATTGAGGGGAACTGAGGGATGCTTAAAGCATTTGATGAAAGCTAGCCTTTATTATGTATAATTATAATATAATATTTATTAAATTAAATAAATATTATGAAATTAATCTCAATGCATGGGCTGTTTCATTCTCCCATTTCTTCCACATTTACTCTTTACTGAATCTGCAACTTGGGAAGCATGCTCTTTTCTTTTTTTTCTTTTGCTCTTTTTGTAACTCTTTGTTCCTCTCTCTTTTAATGGGGTTTGAAGTTTAAAAACACAAGTGTGAGAATGGAATTTATTGGAAGAAATTGTTAAATTTGGTTGGAATATCATTAGGGTTGTTGTGAATTTAATTTAGATAAGATTCTACATTCGATTAATTAAATTTCCTGCCATTTAAGCCTAAAATATTCTAGTTCGATTATTATTATTATTTAACTATACATATATATTTTAAATGATAAAATATATTTTTCAAATTTAAAAAATTAAATTTTATTAGTTAATTTTGATTCATAAGTAATATACTATTAATTCAACATGAAATTTGCCGTGGTCCACTGCCCTATACGTCCATGGTTATTCCCCAATCCCTTTCTCTATTTTAAAATTAAAAATATATATTAATTTTTTTAAAAAAATTCTATCATTTTTTTAATTATTATAGATAATTGTCTTTTAAATGTTTTTCTTAACGTAATTGTCTCTTAAACGTTAAAGAGTCATAATTGTTATTCTGTTATTAGCAACGTCAATTTTTGTTTGAAAAAAAATATATAAATTTCAAATAACTAAAAAGACATTTTTTTAGACACATATTCTTAAACTTTGGATCTTAATGTAGTAAAACCTTTTCATCAGCTATAATATGATGTGGATTGTACATTATCAAAAATAAAATAGTGGCAAAAGTACCACGGCCAATTTACACAAACACAAATTCTATTTGTCCATTGAAATTGCTATTTTCCTTTTCATTGTCTTGCTATTTTAACCGAATTTAGCTACCACAGGAAAATATATAAATATGATATTTAAACAAATGATATAATATGTATAAATATAATTATCTAAATGCAGTTAATATAACATGTTTAAGAGTAGACACAATTTCTTGTTGTCCATTGAAATACAATTATTTCCACTGTCTCAGCATTTCAGGTTGGTGGGTGATGGGCAAAAAATGAAATGTCTTTCTTTTTCTTTTTTTTTTAAAATGTAATTTTATTATGATGAAAAAGGTAATAATTTTTTTACACTAATAATGATATTTTAAATTAATTAAATAACCAATGTTTACATCAAACTACAAGCTTAACAATATTAAAAGAGCAAAAATACAAGCTTAGCCTTATAAACATGGTTTGTCATTGTAAGTTCCTTACATATTTAATTATTTATTGTATTTTTTCATTTAATTATATGGTTTTCCTTTGTATATCTTTTCATTGTTATGGCAGCCCTCTCCTCTTACACTGATTTCTCCTTTTACACTAAATACAAGTTGTCTTCCCCAGCTTCTCTCATTGAAACAGTCTCTCTTAAGCCCCACTCCCTTTCACTCTCTCTTTTTGGCTTTATCGTATAATGAACAAAATGCACTTCCCCACAAGCCACTGATAAACCCTTTTGTACACAAAGCTTTTACCTTGATGAATTAAGTAGTTTTTTTTCGAGGTTTTATAATATACCTCACCTTTTAGGCCCCTCTCTTGAAAATGGAAGAAAATCTTGATTGTTCAGCCTCAAATCTTCTCTGTTCAGAGAACGCAAGTTCTTGCTTTGATGATGATCTTGATTTTAATGCCATAAAGGAGTTTGGGGTTTCCCCTGATTGTGACCACCACCTTAAAAACCAAATCTTTAATCAACAAGACCCTTTTTTCATAAACAACAGATCAACTTATTTGATGGGTAGTTCTGGTTTTGCAATACAAAGTGATGATCGAATCAAAGAGATGGTTGAAAAGGAGGTGGAGCATTTGCCTGAAGATGATTATCTCAAGAGACTGAGAAGTGGGGATTTGGACTTGAGTGTTAGGAAAGAGGCTCTTGATTGGATTTGGAAGGTCTCTTTTTTCTTTTTTTTAATTTAATCAGTTTTTATTCAAATAAAATTATTGGGTTTTTTTTCCCTTGTTTGATCCATTTGATCATTGTTTTTTTCTCCTGAGCATTACTTAAATGTTTAACTGGTTTCACGGCAGAATAGTCTTTTCTCATTAAAACTATCACATTGTGTATTTTTTCTTTTATGTTCAGTTTTATTTTTGGATCAATCAATTTCCAAGGCATCATGGAATTTTGTTCTAAAGTTATTCTTAGTTCTTTCTTTACTCTTTTCATTAATTGAAACCATAAATTGAATTGTGTTATCTTTCTCTGTTTTCCCTTTTCATTCTGTATTTTTCATAGTACTAAATTGGACTCTGTGTTTGGCTTAATCCTCAGTGATAATGTGTCATGAATGATGATCTCACAGATGATTAAGAAAAAAAGTTAAATTGTCTTTGGCTTGATCTTTCATTTTTGATCAACAGGCTTCTGCTTATTACGGTTTTGGACCTTTGAGTCTTTGCCTATCCATTAACTACTTGGATCGGTTCCTTTCAGTTTATGACTTACCTGTAAGTTCACAACTTAGCATCAACTTTGATTCTTTCTTTTCTTACATCATCATCTAGCTACTTATTCTTTGTTTGTTTTATATCCTTGATTTTGTTTCTCTATGTTTCGGGCTAACATGACACAGAGAGGTAAAACATGGACCGTGCAATTGCTTGCTGTTGCTTGTTTATCAATTGCAGCCAAAATGGAGGAGACAAAAGTGCCTCTATCTGTAGATTTGCAGGTGGTTTATAACATTTTAGATTTGATTTGGCTATGAATGTTGATCACTTGCTCTCTTCCCCCCCCCCCCAGTATGAAGTTATTGATTTTGTTGATTTGGTGTGCAGGTGGGAGAACCAAAGTTTGTGTTTGAAGCTAAAACGATATACAGAATGGAGGTCTTGGTTTTAAGCACATTGAAGTGGAAAATGCAAGTGATCACTCCTTGTTCCTTCATTGACTACTTTATGAGTAAAATTTGTAATGATCAATATCCATCGTCAATGTCAATATCCAGATCATTGCAACTGATATTGAGCACAATCAAAGGTTTCTATCTCACTGTTCAATTTGTTATGTTATTTTTTTGTTGTTGCATTTTCATTGTTTGAGGATTAATGGGGGTCTGAAAATGAGGCAGTGTTTTGTTGGGAAATGGATGCAGGTATTGACTTCTTGGAATTCAGGCCTTCTGAAATTGCTGCAGCAATGGCTATTTCTGTTTCAGGAGATATGCAAACATTATCCATTGACAAGGCAGTTTCATCTTTCGCCTTTGTTGGAAAGGTAAAAAATAACAAGTAAACAACGAGAAGATATTGGTTTTTGATCCACTTTTACTATTACGACGCAGTGAAAATATGTGCGCTTTTATTATTATTATTGTTATTACTATTATTATTGGTTTTTGCAGGGTAGAGTTTTGAAGTGTGTTGAACTGATGAAAGATTTGACATTCATTAATGGGGATGCTGCTAAAACTGCTAATGTGGCAACTCAACACTCCTCAGTTTTTACTGTGCCCCAAAGCCCCATTGGGGTGTTGGATGCTGCTGCATGCCTGAGCTATAAAAGTGATGAAATAGCAGTCGGCTCATGTGCAAATTCATCACATTCTAGTCCAGACATTAAAAGGAGGAAACAAGACTACGACGATAACAACAACAAAGCTTCCGAACACGGTTTCAAGTCATGACATGTGAATTTTCCCTTCCTTTTTCACTCTTTTTAAAAAAAAAATTAGTGCAAAATCAATTTGGTTGAATGGGAACTTTGGTGTGGTTTTGGAGCTCAAAGAGAAGAGTGAGAAATGGGAAAATACAGAAGGAAAAAAAAAGTTGAAAATGATTTCCAGGTTCTTCAATGCTAAAAGCATGAACTAATTTAAGAAGAGGGGAAACAAGAGTTGTCACCAGCTGTCTATATAAATCAAGCTCCCTCAAATTACAGCTATAGGTATCACAGGCAGAAGTCAACGGTGGTGTTGTTCTAGTCTTTAACAAGGAAATATTATTTAGTTCAAAAAAATAAAAGGAAATATTATAGCTTTTTTTTAATTACTATTATTTGTTGTTGAGTAAAGTAAGGACGAATTTCGAAAAGATTAAGTCGAAGATAAAAGATTTGGAAGTGGATTAAGAATATATAAAGGTCTGTTTGATTGCCAGTAAAATATTTTCCGTAAAATGATTTCGAGAAAATATTTTATTTTTCTGTAAAATGATTTATTGAAAAATATTTTCTGGTGTTTGATTGAATTTGTGTAAAATATTTTCGGCTGTTTGGCATATTTCCAGGAAATATTTTTCGAAAAAATTGTTTTTACATATATTGATATATATTAATAAATTTTTATATTTTAAATTATTTTTACATATATTGCAATGATTTATTTATAATAATATTCAATTATTAAGCTACAATATTAATCGTTATAAATTGAAAAAAATTAATATCAAATAAATTATTTGTAATTATGTTTAAAAAACAAGTATTGAATAATTAAAAAAACAAGTTACTAGAAAATCGATAAACAGAAGCAATTTTCTACCGAAAATGAAGGAAGGAATGAAGGAGGCGATAGAGAGGAGAGCACGGAAAATGTCTTACGGAAATTGAAAGGGTAAGACATTTTCCCTAAAATGTAACCTATTTTCTCTTGTTTTGGAGTTCATTTTCCAAATGGAAAATGTTTTCCGCCAATCAAACGCTGGAAAAGTTGGAAATGATTTTCCGGAAAATCAATTCTTTCAATCAAACAGACCCTAATGTGTTATTATTTTTTGAGTGTAACTGAATTTATGAACGAAATCAAAATGCTAACCTCAAACACGAGACCGTGTTGATGTTTGGTTGGTTATCGGGATCGAAATAGGCCCCTTAGTGTGTCAACAATTAGGTGGGCCCCAGACAACAAATTTTCTTTCGTTTCTTGGAGTTGTCTATTTATATTTATTAAATTATTTATAAGTTCTGATTATGGTGATTTAATTAAGAGATTATTTGTAATTTGATCACAAAATTATTTTAAAGTTTTTATTTAAATTATTGAACTATTCAAAATTTTTTATTTAAGTCATTGCATTGTTGAGTTTTTTTTTTAAAGTTTTGCCAACGAGCTCCAAGTGACGATTTAACGATTGATACAATAGATCAATACTCATCAACAAGTAGAATAACATAACTTAAATTCAAGTCGATTTGACAGTGAGTGTTGGAGATCGAAGCAAAAAGCTGTTTGAATTTTGATTCGCTTATCTGTGACGTCTAAAGCTATTTCATGAAAAAAAATTGAATTGTAGAAGAGAAGGGAAAAGAGAGCTTTCGATTGGTGCATGCATTACGAATAAAGAAAGTCATATAGCATTGATTTTATCAGCCCAATAATTTAAATGAAAAATTTTGAATAATTCAATGATCAAATTATAACTTTTTTAGTTAAGTGACTAAAACAAAAACTTTTTCATAGTTTAGTGGTCAATGATATAATTTACCCTAACAATGTTTGTGTGTTTTAGTGAGTTGATATCATAATTCTACATCAACTCAATTATAAAAATTATAAAATATTATATATATAATTTAATTTATATTTTTAAAAGATTTTTTTATCTTTTTATATAATGATTAATAAAGATATGATGATAATGAAATTTGAACTCAAAATATAATGCATGATAAATAATTATTTTTTTTCATCACGAAAAATAATTGACTTTATTATTTTTATAAAAATAGATTGATTTTATGTGAATTTTTAATAAATATATTTATTAAATGATTTTTATGAATATGTCATTAATCTAGTATTACGAAATAATGATGAAAGTAGAGGAAAGAAACAGAAATAATGTTGGAGTTGTATAAGTGTATTTAAAACAAATTAGCTATGGTATATTTTTAATTGGTGAAACTAAAAATCTGATTTATTATATTGGTAAAATATATAGATAAAAAAAACGCTATTAGATATTATACTAATTAATTTTATCAATTGAACTCAAAATCTAATTCTAACTAATTCTGAATATTTCAGTCACATATGCCTTTTATCATCTTCAATAATCAATTTCTCAGGTTCCATTAAGTTTTTCTCTCAGCAGAAAATCCATATAATTTACTAAAGCTAACTAATCATCAGGTAAAAGAAAGCTGTTAATGGATAAGATTAAAAAGCCTCTTTTCTTCGCAAAATGGCAAGCTATTTGCATTTAATGAGTCTTCGGGACACCTAGTAAAGATTCAAGATACATTATTTGTAATTATACATGTGAATTTTCAAATTTTATGATATGTTGATATGCTGTTAGTATGTGTAAATTTTAGTTATGTTAATTAATTTTAATTTTAATTATTTTAATTTGTACTGTAATTATTTGATTATACACTTTATTTCAATTCATAATTTATCTATATAATAATAATTTAATTTTATACTTTGTGATTGTTCAAGCAAATACTTGTAAATTAAAAAAAAAACTATGGTACATATTTTTATATATAATATTTAATAAATGAGAGAATTTTTCTCTCCTTGACGGGAATATTACCCAATGACAATGTATTTGTTAAAGACAAATATGGATCTTTTCAAGTTTTATTCTTGAGCTATTAGTTAATAACATGCTCTCACATATTGATTTGTTGCATTCAAAATTTGCTTTTAGCATCTTAGTAATTAAATTGAATGCATAAATTTTAAATCAAAATAATGTATATAGTTATCAACAGATTTGACATTTAAATTTTAAAACGTTTTTATCAAACTTGACTTTCTTTTTCAACAAAAGAAATATCTTTTCCTAGATCTCTTTTAACTCAAATATTTTTTTGAAATGATCTAATATTGTAATATAGTATCGATTGAATATGTAGGAGAATATGAAAAGCTATCTATCTATCTACATATTATTCATAGGATGGAAAAAAGGAATCACTAAGGTTTGTCTTTATACATGTATATATATAATTCCTATATCACACAAACAGAAAGAAGTGATACCAATACTCTCCATGTGCTTTATGGCAGGATTAAAATGGGTTTTAGTAGAAAAAATAATAGGGAAAATGTCAAGAACTCCAAAAAGTATCCACTCAGATTCTGCTGTACTTTTCTCGGGAGAAATATAATGAATTTTCCATCCAATGAGTGCACCTTTTAACTTAAAACTGAAACTCAAAAAGCAGTCGCCATTAAAGGCAACAGAGTATAAAAGAGTAAAATAAAGTAAGCTTTGACCGAGTAACTACAGCTAAGCATGATCAATTATGTTTATGTTAAACAAACAAAAAATTCCCTAAATTTGTAACTGACAATGCCATTAAGGGAAGGGATCCCAATGGTATAAACAACCCTATTTTTCAATATGGGAGAAATTCTACCATAAGCTCTAAAAAAAAGTTAATATAAGCTTTGTAATGGCTCCAAAAATGTGAGCTGTTACATTATGTAACTGTTGCGCGGAAGCGTGTGAAAGAGTAAAATTATTGTACTGAAAAATCACACTAAGTTCAATTCCCAGGAAAGAGAGGTGGATCACGAGGATCGCTTACATACCAGATCTTTCCTAGCCAGAATATCCCTCTATCGTAATTTAATAGCACAATAAATTACTACAATGACACTTGCAAAATATGCAGAACAAAAAATAAAGAACACTAGAATTTTAACGAGGTTCAGCAAATTTTGCCTACGTCCTCGGGCACTACCAAATATATTTCACTCCAAAAATACAAGTGAAAGTTTACAAATAGGGAGAGAGAACAATTGCCTTAAGTAGAGAATGGCAAGTGTGGGATGAAGAAAGTAAGAAATGGTTAGGCCTATTTATAGTTGAGGTTCAAGGATCAACTTGCAATGTCCCTATACAATTAAAGACCAAAATTGCAATTATCCCATGCCAACTTTTAACCCAACTTGCCAACCAATTTTACTTTCTACTTTCGGTGCCCACCCTTTTTGACTTTTCAAACAATGGGTGGGTTCCAATAATCTCCACCTTGAAGATTTGATTAGGATAATCTTATCTTCACACAATTCTTTCTGCCTTTGACAACAATACTTGATAGTGCCTTCTTCAACTGTTAAACTTGCAGGATATTAATCAAGTTCAAACAATGTTTGAACTTGGTTGATGTTACCACCTTGGTCATCATATCTGCGGGATTATCTGCAGTCTTGATCTTCTGAAGACAAATTTTCCCCTCTTCAATAATTTCCCGCACAAAATGGAATCGTACGTCGATATGTTTTGTACGTGCATGATAGACTTGATTCTTTGCTAAATGAATAGCACTTTGACTATCACAATACACGTTAATATGCTCCTGAACCAACCCCAAGGTTTTAGCCATACCTTGTAACCAAATAGCCTCCTTTACAGCCTCTGTTACAGCCATGTACTCGGCTTCTGTGGTTGACAATGCAACTGTAGACTGTAGTGTAGACTTCCAACTTATTGGTCCTCCAGCAAGTGTAAACACATAACCGGTGGTTGATCTTCGCTTGTCCAAATCACCGGCATAGTCAGAATCAACGTACCCAATAACACCTTTACCAAGTGTATTATCCTGCTTGAACAGTAATCCAACATCCACGGTCTTCTGAATATACCGTAGAATCCATTTCACAGCTTGCCAATGTCCTTTTCCAGGATTATGCATATACCTGCTCACTATACTAACTGCCTGTGAAATGTCGGGTCTTGTACACACCATTGCATACATCAAGCTACCCACTGCATTAGAATACGGAACTTGCAACATGTATTCTCGTTCCGTATTCGTCGAAGGAGATAGTTGTGCAGAAAGCTTGAAATGAGAAGCCAACGGGGTACTTACAGGTTTGGTCTGCTCGTTCATGCCAAACTGCTGTAGTACTTTCTTCAAATACTGCTTCTGAGACAAGCTAACTCTGCCATGAGCTCTATCTCTACATATTTCCATGCCGAGAATCTTTTTAGCTTCTCCTAGATCTTTCATCTCAAACTCGAGATTGAGTTGAGTCTTCAATCTTTCAATCTCAACTTTGCTCTTAGATGCTATTAGCATATCATCAACATATAAGAGCAAGTATATGAAAGTTCCTTCTTGTAGCTTCTGAAAATACACGCAATGATCAAATTTACTTCTTGTGTACCTTTGCCCTTTCATGAACTGATCAAATCGCTTGTACCACTGCCTCGAAGATTGCTTCAATCCATAAAGCGACTTTGTCAGTTTGCAAACCCAATTTTCTTTTCCAGCAACCTTGAATCCATCTGGCTGAGTCATATAGATTTCCTCTTCCAAATCACCGTGTAAAAACGCGGTTTTCACATCAAGCTGAACTAGTTCAAGATCATATTGCGCAACCAAGGCTAGCAAAATCCGAATAGACGAATGCTTCACAACTGGAGAAAACACTTCATTGTAGTCTATTCCTTCTTTCTGAGCGTAACCCTTTGCTACCAATCTAGCCTTGTATCGAATTTCATTTTTACCAGGAAATCCTTCCTTCTTTGCATATACCCATTTGCATCCAATTGCCTTCTTTCCCTTGGGCAGTCTCACCAACTCCCAAGTTCTATTTTTATGAAGAGACTGCATTTCTTCATTCATAGCTTGCTTCCACTTTACACCATCAGAGTTACTTATTGCTTCTGTGTAAGTGGAAGGAACATCATCATCTGCAATTGGAAGTGCATAGGCCACCATATCGTCAAAGCGAGCAGGCTTACGAATCTCTCTTCTTGGCCTCCTATATGCAATTGAATCTTGTTGCTGTAGAAGTTCTTGGGTCGAAACTTCTTCATCATTTGTTCTTTCAATATTAGCTGGATCATCATTAACCTTCTCAAACTCCACCTGCTGCAAAGTACTACTGGTTTTGTCATCCTTTTGTGAATCCTCGTTCTTCATCATGGTTGATTCATCAAAAGTTACATCTCTACTGAAAACAATCTTCCTTGTATCAGGACACCAGAGACGGTATCCTTTTACACCACCAGTTATACCCATGAATAATGCTTTCTTTGCTCTTGGGTCTAACTTAGATTCTTTTACATGATAATATGCAGTGGAACCAAAAACATGTAAAGAATCATAATCAGTAGCAGGTTTACCAGTCCACATCTCCATAGGAGTTTTTCCATTTATTGCAGCTGATGGCAATCGGTTAATTAGATGGCACGCATATGTAACTGCCTCAGCCCAAAATTCCTTGCCCAATCCAGCATTGGACAACATACATCGAACTTTCTCCAGTATAGTCCGATTCATGCGTTCTGCCACCCCATTCTGCTGTGGTGTATCTCGAACAGTGAAGTGTCGCACAATGCCCTCATCTTGACATACTTGTAGAAATGGATCATTTTTGTACTCAGTACCATTATCTGATCGAAGTCGTTTGACCTTTCGACCTGTCTGAGTCTCCACCATCTTCTTCCACTTCAGAAATGCATCCAAAACTTCATTTTTTCTTTTCATTAGATACACCCATACTTTTCTTGAATAATCATCAAGAAAAGTGACAAAATAGTGCATACCTCCCAAAGAAGCCACTTTGGTAGGTCCCCACACATCACTGTGAACATAGTCCAGAATTCCTTTCGTATTGTGAATTGCTGAACCAAATTTTACCCTCGTCTGCTTGCCCAGAACACAATGTTCACAGAATTTCAATTTGCAAGAATTTGCACCTTTCAACAAGCCTTGCTTCGCCAAAGTCTGCAAAGCTTTTTCACCAGCATGTCCCAATCGCCTATGCCATAACCTGGTAGCCTCTGAATCTGCATCTTTCGCAGAAGCTGTTGATGTTGATCCAATAACTGTACTTCCATTTAAATAGTACAAGTTATTTCTTCTAGTGCCTTTCATCACCGTCAATACCCCAGCTACTACCTTTAGTAATCCATCTCTCAAAGTGATTGTGAGCCCTTTAGATTCTAGGGCCCCTAATGAGATGAGATTTTTCTTCAAGCTGGGTACATAGCGAACATCTGTCAGAACTTGGATTGAGCCGTCATGGTTCTTCAATTTGATTGTACCTACACCCATTGTCTTACAGGCACTATCATTGCCCATAAAAACAACTCCACCTTCTAGTTCTTCAAGACTAGAAAACCAGTCCTTATTAGGACACATATGGTAAGTACATCCCGAATCCAATATCCACTCATCCGTTTGACATGCCATTGCCATGCCAACCAAGCTAAAGTCTGACTCCTCATCATGCTCCGCTACACATGCATTAGAAATAGACTTGCCCTTTTGTAACTTAGGACAATTCTTTTTCCAATGCCCTTTCTCACGACAAAAGGCACATTCATCTTTGGCGGGTCTCCCTTTGGACTTACCCCTTCTACCAGGTTTGCTGCTGTGTGAACGACCTCTTACTGTTAAGACTTCTGCAGTTGTATCTCTGTGATCTCTTTTATCTTTCTTTCGAGTCTCAGATCTATACAACGCACTACAGACTGCATCAAATGTGATTGAATCTTTCCCATGAAGCAATGTGGTGGTAAGATGATCATATTCATCAGGAAGGGAATTCAACAACAATAATGCCTTGTCTTCATCTTCAAATTTCTCATCCAAATTTAGCAAGTCTGCTAAAATTTTATTGAATGAGTTCACATGGTCATTCATCGACATACCGGGTGCATACGTGAACCGAAAAAGTTTCTTTTTCATATAAAGCCTATTTTCAAGACTTTTCGTTAGAAACTTTTCTTCCAATGTATCCCACAGCTTCTTCGCTGATGTCTCCCTCATGACGGAGTACTTCTGCTCTTTGGCCAAACATAGGCGGATTGTACCACACGCCTGTCTATTGATCTTGGCCCACTCCTTGTCATCCATCTTGTCAGGTTTTTCTTCAAGGGCTATATCCAGCTCTTGCTGACATAAGACATCCAGGATCTCACACTGCCACATACCAAAATTATTGGTACCGTCAAATTTCTCTACTTCAAATTTTGCATTTGTCACAGTAGTCCTTGCTGATGACGATGCTGCTGCCATTTTTCTCCTCAATCCCAACTACTGTATACGTGAACAGTACCGTATACGTGAATAGTGCCGTATACGTGAATAGTACTATATACGTGAATAGTGCCGTATACGTGAATAGTACCGTAAACGGTCGTATTCCCCAAGTACGAACCTGGCTCTGGTACCAATTGTTGCGCGGAAGCGTGTGAAAGAGTAAAATTATTGTACTGAAAAATCACACTAAGTTCAATTCCCAGGAAAGAGAGGTGGATCACGAGGATCGCTTACATACCAGATCTTTCCTAGCCAGAATATCCCTCTATCGTAATTTAATAGCACAATAAATTACTACAATGACACTTGCAAAATATGCAGAACAAAAAATAAAGAACACTAGAATTTTAACGAGGTTCAGCAAATTTTGCCTACGTCCTCGGGCACTACCAAATATATTTCACTCCAAAAATACAAGTGAAAGTTTACAAATAGGGAGAGAGAACAATTGCCTTAAGTAGAGAATGGCAAGTGTGGGATGAAGAAAGTAAGAAATGGTTAGGCCTATTTATAGTTGAGGTTCAAGGATCAACTTGCAATGTCCCTATACAATTAAAGACCAAAATTGCAATTATCCCATGCCAACTTTTAACCCAACTTGCCAACCAATTTTACTTTCTACTTTCGGTGCCCACCCTTTTTGACTTTTCAAACAATGGGTGGGTTCCAATAGTAACAATGTAATCCCAACCTTTGAATAAAAAAAGTTTAAAAAATAGGAAATCAGCAATACCCGGTTACCGATCCTCAAAATAACACAGACTCTGAAATCGGTGAAAAAACACCTTAAGCAAGAAAAAGAACACTAAATCCCCTCTTGTCGACCATCATCGCTGACCCCCACTGCCATTCCCCGTTGTTTCTTCTTCCATTTAAATAATAGGCTAGTCGCTGCTATCGTCGTCTGCGATTATTCATTGGTAATTGACGACATTCCTCATCATTTTCGACCGTTTTTCTCGTCGTTTTTTGCGCCTTCACCGTCGGTCGGTTCAAACCCTAATTATCGCCTACGTTTCTTCATCAACGGATAGGGGCGTTCCTTATCGTTTTTGGTCCCTTCCCCGTCGGTTTCCTCATCGTCTAACCCCTTTCCCCATCGATTTCCCTATCTCGAAACCCCTTTCCCCGTCGGTTATCCCATCCCTGAACCTCCTTCCTTGTCAATTTCCCTAGCCCTGAACCTACATTTTCCCGTCGATTCCTCTTCGTCGAACCCCCTTCCCCATCGATTTCTTCATCTTCAAACCCCTCTTCCCCGCCATTTTCTTCATCTCTGAACACTCTTCCTCGTCGTGTTCTTCATTGTCGAACCCACCCCATTCCCCATCATTTTTTCATTGCATTCGTATTTCTTATTGTTGTTTGCCAAACCGTTGTTGTCGTGCGTTGTTCGCTGGACAGTTGTTCCCCAAAAAGCATTAACTGTACACATCATATTGCTTCATCGGACAATAAATACCTGGAAAAACATTGAGGTGCTATTTTCTTTATCTATTACTTAATATTTATGAAATTCATTAAAATGGTCATCGGTAACACGCTTTTCTTATTGCAGGATAGATATTTAGGGAGTTTGAGAGCGAGTGAGGTTTTCAAAAAACATTCTTGACAAACAAAGGAGTTCTAAGCACAACTCAGTAAGTATTAAGTCCAAATTTGTTGTTTCATTGCTTCTATTTCCATAATTTGTTTATGTGTTATAGCTTAATGGAAATAAAAAATATAATGGGAGAATGTGATGTTTATGATGATTTGCGTTACATGACATTTGAAGTTTTGATGATACTGAATTTGTGCTCAAGTATTTGTTTTAATTTCATTGAATATGTGATATTTTGTTATGCTACTTATAAAATGCAAAGACTTGAGTTTTTGTATTTAGTGGTATGGATATTGTAACATCCCTTATCCGATTTGGTTGCCAAACTTGAGCTACAGGAAGTTACCACGCGAAAATCAAAACATTTACATACTTTTAACATACATGGTGGATTATGTCGAGGACTAATAGATGGTGGATCATTCAACTATGCATAGAAATTCAAATGACGAAACTGCAGATTATTTCGCAGATACAACTATTTTGAAAATAAGGCAGACATCTAATTTGGGACGTCTCTTGCGGACACTAAAAAAAATTGCGAACTATTTCGCGGACACCTCACACAGCAATGGGCTCCACAGTCTTAAAACGCAGTACATAACATAATTGAACTTCAGTTTATTATCATACATCACGAAACTTAAAATAATCGCCTTCAAGGTTTACCAAGATTATTTACAATAAACCAAACAACTATAAACATGCCACTTAGTTCAAATAAAAAAATTAGGAGTCTACCATAATGTCTGACAGATAGTGTGAACTTCTTGTTGATCCAATCAACGAGCTCTAAACGTTCCAAAATCTACAAGACAAAAGCAATCTAGGCAAAAGTATTTAGAATACTAAGTAAGCTCATACAAACTCAATAGTTACTTACTTGACATAATAATATTATGATAATTTAATATGTAAATACATTTAACCTATTCCCCAACAAAGTGAGTGTATGTATTTCATTATGTAAAGTATATCGAGTAAGCAACATGACACAATGCCATTCTTCATATCCAAATTTAATCTCAAACCTATCGTTGATGCAAACTTCCATTGTAGTTATTAATTATTTCATATTCCCTCATTTCTTAATTTGCTAAATTCATATTTCACATACTTTATATTACCTCATGAACATTGTAAAAGAACTTAAAACACATGGTACGCTTCACATCAGAGGCTCATTCAAGCTACATATAGAGGTGTCAGTTATTCGTCCAGGCTAAACCTTTATCGACACAATGAAACCCTAGCCAATGTTATATATACATGTAAAGTTACCAGTTTAGGCTAAATTTGTGTCGCATGTATCTTCGACTTCGCAACAAATGCTGGATCTCGAAATCATCAGGAAATAACATGTAATCATGAGTATTAGTCTTTTACTAAGTTCATCTGGACACTGTCATTCTGTAATTTCATTCACATTCCTTCATACATAATTCGGTATTTCTCCTATATATATATTTCAACCAATCTACTTACCTAGACCATTAAGTGAAGCATCACTGTACACAATGAATTTTTTTTCAAATTCTGGTTGCATCAATATTGGGGCTTCAGTTAGCATTAATTTGAATAGATCAAAACTCTATTGAGACTATTTTAACAATTCAAAAGCAACGTTTTTCTGTAAGATTTATGTCAAAGGCAAAGAAATCATCGAGAAGCTTTTAACAGATCTTCTGTAATACCCCACCAAGCTTAGAAAATTACGCACCTCAGAAACATTTCTCGGCGATTTCCAATTCAATATTGTGGAAATCTTGCGATCAACGCGGATACCATCCCCAAAGATTACATGATCAGTAAATCCTACTTCGTAGAGCCAAAATTCACATTTGCTGAACTTGGCATATAACTATTTTTCTTGCAATGTTTGCAACATAGTTTGCAGGTGTTGGGCGTGTTCAACTTTATTTCTTGAATAAAATAAAATATCATCAATAAACACAACCACAAATTGATCTAAGTATGACTGAAACACCCTGTTCGTGAGATCCATAAACACTGCAGGGGCGTTAGTTAAACCAAGTGGCATTACCAAGAATTTATAGTGTCCATACTGAGTTCGAAAAGCAATTTGTGATACATTTGATCCTTTGACTCACAACTAATAATATCTCGATTGGAGATTAATTTTCGAGAATATAGAGCCCTCTTTTCAATTGATCAAATAAGTCATCAATGCGCAGCAACATGTATTTATTCTTTATGGTGACCTTGTTCAACTGTCGGTAGTAGATACATAATCTCATCACTCATCCTTCTTTTTATCAAATAAAATTGGTGCACCCCACGATGATAAACTTGGTCTGATGAATCCACGATTAATCAGTTTTTGCAACTGAGCTTTCAACTCTTTCAATTCTATCAAAGCTAATCTGTACGGAGTAGTTGAAATTGGAACAGTTCCAGACACTAATTCAATTGTAAATTCCACTTTTGTTTTCGACAGCAACCTTAGTAATTCTTTTGGAAATACATCTACAAATTCTTGCATAATTAGAACTTGTTCAATTGCTGGTCCTGTTACTCTTGTGTCCAACACATAATATAAATATGCTTCACATCTTTTTTTGACCAATTTTTGAGCTATCAAAGTTGTTATCACATTGGTAATAAATTTTCCCGTTTAGCTTCAACATCAACTAACTCACCATTTGAACATTTCAACATAATCCTCTTCTGTCTATAGTTAACAATGGCGTCATGTACGGTCAACCAATCTATACCAAGAATGACATTAAACTCATCAAATGGTTCTTGCATATCTTATTAACTACAACACACTGTCCTAGAGGGTTCAATACTCTAACATCAAATTCAATCAAAGCATATTTTTCTCAGTTACTAATGCAATGCATATATACGAATGTGTTGATCCAAGATCGATTAAAGCATAAACACTAACATCAAAAAGAGAGAATGTATCAACAATCACATCAGGGGAAGTGACCTTTTCTCTAGCCAAGATAGCGTATGCTCTGGCCAGTGCTTGACCTTCAGACTTCGTAGTCAACTCATGTGTGGCGTTGTGGCTAATTCCTACGTTACTTCCAGATCCTTTTTTTCTACACCTCTATAGGGTGGTTGATGGTTTAGCGATATGCTTGGAGCTAATTTTAATTTTATGTGGACAATCATTTAGAAAATGCTCTACCGATCCACATCAAAAACAGACTTCACTCTTTAGTCAACATTCACCAAAATGGATTTTATCGCAATGATCACATACTGGTTTATTCAAGTTACAAACACTACTCGCACTAGAAGCTGATGTAGCTTGGGGTCTCGAAATTTCATGTTGAGATTGATTTCTCTCCGAATATCCAGAAGGAGGCGTGAACCTATTTGAAACATCTTTGACCTTTTTTGGTGGATGGGGAAAGGATTTAGATGTTCTCTACTTGCCTAAATTCCATTGTTTCATTTCAACTCAATTCTAGGTGTTACATATATCCTCTATTTTTTGTGCCCTATCTGCTAAAGTAACAAACGACTTAGTTTCAAGAGCTCTAACAAACATCTGAATTTCTTCATTCAAGCCACATTCAAAGCGAGTGCACATTTCAGCTTCTGTGGGAATTATCTCTCTAGCATATTTACTGAGTCAAACAAATTCCCTCTCATACTTTGCCATTGACATGTTTCTTTGTTTTATTTCAAGGAACTTTCTTTTCTTCTTTTCCAGATAATGCAAACTGATATATTTCCTAAATCTAGTTTGGAAGAATTCTCAATCTACTATTTACTTTGAAACCACTACGGTTAGTGTAGTCTACAATTGATATGCCTATTCTTTTAAATGAGATAGCACACCTCAAACAATAATTTGATGGACACATCAACTCATCAAGAACCCGCTACGTATTTTCTAGCCAATACTTAGCTTTAGTTGGATCATCTCGTTTCCCTCAGAATTTCTCAGCTTCACATTTTAAAATTTTATCGATCGAAGAACATTTATCAGGTTTTAGGCTTGAGTGTGCGAGGTTTCTAGGAGAGGCATATTAAGGGGTGGAGTTGTAGAGCCACTAGATGAGTTCGTCAGAAACTCAGGATGCCATTCGTTAATCATTTGGAAGAATACACAACGTGCCTCACTTCTAGACCTTTGAGCTACGGGCGCACCTTGAGTAGCTCATTGCTTAGGAGCTGAAACATTACTTTCTATGTCATCGGGTGTAGCATGATTAAATTCAGTAGACATCTTTAATCTATATGAAAACCAAAAATTCCGATCAGATTAGAAGTTATCACACTATAATTGGTTACAAGTGGCATGTATTTCCAGACTTATACGCACTATGTTTCAGTCCTAGAATCGGCTGAACCATAGCTCTGATTCCACTAAATGTAACACCCCTTGTCCGGTCTAGTCGTCGGACTTGAGCTACAGGAGGTTACCACGTGAAACTCAAAACATTGACATACTTTTAACATACATGGCGGATTATGTTGAAGAATACTAGATGGTGAATCATTCAACTATGAATAGAAATTCAAATGACGAAACTGCGAATTATTCTACGGACACAACTACTTAAAAAATAAGGCAAACATCTAAGTTGGGGCATCTCTGTAAACTCTAAATTATATAGATTTTTTATAGTTGTTTATGTCACCTTTTTACTTAAAAAATTATGTTAATCCCGAATATTTGATAGTTAATTGGGTAAATTTTTTTTTATATTGAGATAATGGGCATGATTTAGTAAAGTATGCAATTTTATGTATTAAATTTATGCATAATTTAATTATTTCATGCTACATAATAATTTGTTGTATTTAATTGTTGCAGTGGGACTATGGAGTTAATAATTTGTGAAGCTTATTTTAATTATATATGGACATGAGCTTTATTCTACCTTAGTTGAATGATAAAAGGTAAGCAAATTGGGTCAAGAGAAGGTCACTTTGATCCAGTTAAAGTTGGTTTAATTGAAGAACAAGTCTGACAAGTAATTAGGTTACAAAACCGTCCAAGTAAGGGGGAGAGAAGCCCAATTCTGCAAGGGCATATGAGCAAGCCAAAATAAGCTTTTGGGAGATTTATTTAGAGGTCCTTACATTTTTAAAATAATTAAAAATCAATACTCAACTTTTACCCAAGAAACCGTCCACTTCTTCGCTTGATTCATGCTTGATTCGTTATTCTCTTTATTACTATTAACAAATTAACAACTCAAATGACCACAACAAATTATCTTAAGAATCATTAAATTCTATACCTATAAAAGAGCGGCCTGATGTATCATGTAAATTGTTTGAAATGCAAGAGTCAAATAATTCTCGGTGGTGGAAGAAAATATCTCTCATTTCTCCCTCGAAGAAATTCTTTTTTTTTTTGTTTCCAAAAGAATGTTGTTATGTTGCCGTGACCGGTGCACTAATCCTTTGAATCCAGTACCGCGGGTATCATACCCGCAAGCACAACATTTTCTTTTAGGCCTTTCAACCAATCAATACGACCCCGGAGAGCAGCTTCTGCTAAAACTCGAGCAGTTTCTTGAAAACTTGCTTCAGATATAAAACTTTGAGTGTTCAGAGATGCTCTCGTTATTCCCAATAAAACGACTCGATAACAAATCGCTTCTTCTAAAGCACACCCCGTTCATTTCTCTCGCAATAATCCAATCAGTTCCCCGAATAAAAAAACATTAGACATTCCATCTTCTGAAACCAATACTTTTGATGTTATTTGTCGTACAATAATTTCTATATGCCTATTATGGATCTGTACCCCCTGAGATCGATAAACCTTTTGGATCTTATTAACCAAAGAGAGACGACTTTGCACTATAGTTAGTTCAGCACTAATCACGAATCCCCAAGGAATTCCAAAAATTCTTGTTATACATTCGTTCCAACCCTCAATTCAAGCAACCAACAACCTCCCATCTCCAAAACTCATGGCCAATCAAACAAAGGAGAAACCTAAGGGATATTCAAGCTATTTTTAGTAAACTCCCTAGCCATCCCTCTACTATAAATGCCACCCTTTACTCCCTATTCATTCATCCCTCATCATTCTATAATCTCCCAATCCCTCTCTCACATCTTTCTTTTCCCTCTCACGCATAAACCATCCATTTCCCTTTCATTTAGCTAGCAATTTCTTGAGAAAATTCTCTTGGCTGGCCACCATGAGGAGTATCTTTTGAAGGAGCAATTACGAGGATCAAAAGAAGCCACAGTGATCAAATTCCAGGGGATTGCTGAAGTTATTTTAGAGTTTCTTCTTCCTTAATCTTTATTGTTGTTCAACATGTTTGAACTTTGCTTTGTTGTTTTCTCATTAACAATGGTAGCTTACTTTTGTTTAGCTAGAATGATTACATTAATTTGATTAATTTCATTTGATTTATGTTCATGTTCTGTGCTTTAATCAATCATGCTTTCAATTAAAATCATGCATGTATTTCATTCATGAAAATGTGATTGAATGCATTAGAATTAGTTGATCAATCCTAGCCAGATGACGATTAATGGACGCTATAATTGAAAGGTGTATGCTTAATTTGTGTGATGAAATATGATCATGGTAGTATGCATGCTTTTCTAAGTAAAAGATTTTGAAAGTACATAATACTGGTTTCAAAGTTCATGAAAGATATAGTTGCCATTGAATATTTTCTGGAACATTGTGAGCATGATGAAAATGAACCAAGTCAATTATTGTAATTATTCTAGCCTGTTCATGTTATTGTTGTTAAAGCTTGTGAATTTGTTGCTAAATCCATCTCATCCATTTTAATTATTCATCACAGTTAGGTTAATTTACAGTTCGGATAATTTTGCATCTAGTTATTTATTTTTACATCAAACACTCAAAATTAATGTGTTTTTTTCACCAAATTGTAAAACATTAATTTTGCAAAATATCGACTAACATATATAGTCCCTATTGAGACGATAACTCTTTTACTTACTTATTAGTTGATAAGGATTGTATACACTTGCACAAACCCCAGCGTTACAATCTCCTGCGGACACTAAAAAAAATGGCGGATTGTTTCGTGGACATCCCACATAGTAATGGGCTTTGCAGACTTAAAACACAGAATATAACAGAACTGAACTTCAATTTATTATCATACATCATAGAACTTAAAGTAATCGCCTTCAAGGTTTGCCAAGAGGATTACAATTAACCAAACGACTATATACATGCCACTTAAACCGTTTCAAATAAATTGAGAGTCTACCACAATGTCCGATGGAAAGTGTGAACTTCTTGTTAATCTATTCAACTAGCTCTAAATGTTCTAAAATCCACAAGACAAACGTGTGAACTCCCTAGCCATACCTCTACAATAAATACCACCTTTTACTCCCCATTCATTCATCCCTTATCATTCTATAATCTCTCAATCCCTCTCTCACATCTTTCCTTTCCCTCTCACGCATAAACCATCCATTTCCCTTCCATTTAGCTAGCAATTCCTTGAGAAAATTCTCTTGGCTTGCCTCCTTGAAGAGCATCTTTCAAAGGAGCAATTACGAAGATCGAACGAAGCCATCGCGATCAAATTCTAGGGGATTGCTGAAATTATTTTAAAGTTTCTTCTTCCTTAATCTTTATTATTGTTCAACATGTTTAAAATTTACTTTGTTGTCTTTTCATTAACAATGATAGCTTAATTTTGTTTAGCTAGAATAATTACATTAATTTGATTAATTTCATTTTATTTTTGTTCATGATGTTATGTGCTTTAATCAATCATGCTTTCAATTAAAATCATGTATGTATTACATTCATGAAAATGTGATTGAATGAATTAGAATTAGTTGATCAATCCTAGCTAGAGGGCGATTAATGAGCGCTATAATTGAAAGGTGCATGCTTAATTTGTGTGATTAAATTTTTTCAAACCTAATTCGTCCCTGTTACTTCACATAAAAACTAAGAAACCCTTAGTTAAATAGGATCATGGTAGTATGCATGTTTTTCTAAGTAAGAGATTTTGAAGTGACTTAATACTGGTTTCAAAGTTCATGAAAGATTGAGTTGCCATTGAATATTTTCTGGAATATTGTGAGCATGATGAAAATGAACCAAGTCAATTACTGTAATTATTCTAGCCTGTTCATGTTATTGTTGTTAAAGCTTGTGGATATGTTGCTAAATCCATTTCATCCATTTTAATTATTCATCACACTTAGGTTAATTTGAATTTAGGATAATTTTGCATCTAGTTATTTATTTTTACATCAAACACTCAAAATTAATGTGTTTTTTCACCAAATTGTAAAACATTAATTTTGCAAAATATCGACTAACATATACAGTCCCTGTAGAGACGATAACTCTTTTACTTACTTATTAGTTGATAACGACTGTATACACTTGCACAAACCCCAGCGTTACAATCTCATACGGACATGAAAAAAGTGATAGATTGTTTTGTAGACATCCCACATGGCAATGGGCTTCGCAGACTTAAAACACAGAATATAACAGAACTAAACTTCAATTTATTATCGTACATCATAGAACTTAAAGTAATCGCCTTCAAGGTTTGCCAAGATTATTTACAATTAACCAAGTGACTATATACATGCCACTTAAACTGACTCAAATAAATCGGGAGTCTACCACAAAGTCTTATGGAAAGTGTGAACTTCTTATTGATCTATTCAACTAACTCTAAACGTTCCAAAATTTACAAGATAAAAGTGTGAACTCCCTAGCCATCCCTTTACTATAAATACCACCCTTTATTCCCCATTCATTCATCCCTCATCATTCTATAATCTCTCAATCCCTCTCTCACATCTTTCCTTTCTCTCTCACGCATAAACCATCCATTTCCTTTCCATTTAGCTAGCAATTCCTTGAGAAAATTATCTTGGTTGGCCACCTTGAGGAGCATCTTTCGAAGGAGCAATTACGAGGATCAAAAGAGGCCACCGTGATCAAATTTCGGGGGATTGTTGAAGTTATTTTAGAGTTTCTTCTTCCTTAATCTTTATTGTTGTTCAACATATTTGAACTTTGCTTTGTTGTTTTTTCATTAACAATGGTAGCTTACTTTTGTTTAGCTAGAATGATTACATTAATTTGATTAATTTCATTTGATTTATGTTCATGATGTTCTGTGCTTCAATCAATCATGCTTTCAATTAAAATCATACATGTATTTCATTCATGAAAATGTGATTGAATGCATTAGAATTAGTTGATCAATCTTAGCCAGATGACGATTAATGGACGCTATAATTGAAAGGTGCATGCTTAATTTGTGTGATTAAATTTTTTCAAACCTAATCTATCCCTATTACTTCACATAAAATCTAAGAAACCTTTAGTTAAATATGATCATGGTAGTATGCATGTTTTTCTAAGTAAAAGATTTTGAAAGGACATAATACTGGTTTCAAAGTTCATGAAAGATCGAGTTGCCATTGAATATTTTCTGGAACATTGTGAGCATGATGAAAATGAACCAAGTCAATTACTGTAATTATTCTAGCCTGTTCATGTTATTGTTGTTAAAGCTTGTGAATTTGTTGCTAAATCCATCTCATCCATTTTAATTATTCATCACACTTAGGTTAATTTTCATTTAGGATAATTTTGCATCTAGTTATTTAGTTTTACATCAAACACTTAAAATTATTGTGTTTTTTCACCAAATTGTAAAACATTAATTTTGCAAAATATCGACTAACATATACAGTCCTTGTGGAGACGATAACTTTTTTACTTACTTTTTAGTTGATAACGACTGTATACACTTGCACAAACCCCAGCATTACAATCTCCTGCGGACACTAAAAAAAATGGCGGATTGTTTCGTGGACATCCCACATAGCAATAGGCTTTGCAGACTTAAAACACAGAATATAACAGAACGAAACTTCAATTTATTATCATACATCACAGAACTTAAAGAAATCGCCTTCAAGGTTTGCCAAGATTATTTACAATTAACCAAATGACTACATACATGCCACTTAAATCGACTCAAATAAATCGGGAGTCTACCACAACGTCTGATGGAAAGTGTGAACTTCTTGTTGATCTATTGAACTAGCTCTAAACGTTCCAAAATCTACAAGACAAAAGTAGTCTAGGCGTAAGTGTTTAGAATACTTAGTAAGCTTATACAAACTCAATAGTTACTTACCTGACATAATAATATTATGGTAATTTAATACGTAAATACGATTTACCCATTCACCAATACAATTCGTCAACAAAGTGAGTGCATATATTTCATTAAGCAACGTGATACAGTGCCATTCTTTATATCCAAATTTAATCTCAAAGCTATTGTTGATGCATACTTCCATTGTATTAATTAATTATTTCATATTCCCCCATTTATTAACTTGCTAATTTACATTTCACAGACTTTATATTACCCGATGAACATTGTAAAAGAACTCAAAACACATGGTACGCTTCACATCAGAGGCTTGTTTGAGTTATATACAAAGGTATCAGGTTACTTGTCCCGAGTAAACCTTTATTGAAACAATGAAAGCCTAACCAAGGCTATATATACATGTAAGGTTACAATTGAAGAAAAAAAAAGGAAAGAAAGTTAAATAATGTTCGTATTATATGAACTTACCTTGTGGAATGATCACTCGCCACAATAGAGTCTACTCAACAACTTTTCCTTTCCCGGGATCTTCTCTTAGCGGATTCAAATCTTAATCTATAACATAATTTAATTCAATATGAAGGTGATTTCAATATGTCTCTATTTTAGTTGTTATTAGAAAC
This sequence comes from Gossypium hirsutum, assembly GCF_007990345.1. Taxonomy (NCBI): domain Eukaryota; kingdom Viridiplantae; phylum Streptophyta; class Magnoliopsida; order Malvales; family Malvaceae; genus Gossypium; species Gossypium hirsutum. The sequence goes on along the minus strand of NC_053448.1, from coordinate 23,722,366 downwards.
AAAATATTTCTAATTGTAACAAGTATTCCTTTACCATAGCTTTTCATCTAGTCTAAACATTTACAGCCATAAATTTTAAGCATTCAACTATGGTAATTCTAATGCTCAATTTGTGCAAGTGTACACAGTCGTTCAAGTAATAAGTAAGTAAATGAGTTATCGTCTCCATAGGGACTGTGTATGTTAATCGATTAATTGTAAAATTATAAGTTAAGAATTTAGTGATAAGAACACAATAATTTGAGTGATGATGATTAACTAGGTTAACTTAACTAGATGTAAAATTGATCCCTATTGAAATTTTAATCTAATTATGCAAATTATCTAAATATATGAATGAATTTAGCAGCAGAAACACAACTTCAACAATCAATAACATGAATAGGCTAGGATAACTACATTAATCAACTTGATTCATTTTCATCATGCTTAACAGTGTTCGGAAAACATTCCATGAGAACTCAATCTTTCATGAGTTTGGAAGCGAAATTAAGTCTTTTTAGAATATTTTACTTAGTGAAACATGCATTTTACTGATCATATTAAACTAAGGGTTTCTTAGTATTTATGTGAAGTAATAGGGATGAGTTAGGTTTGAAATAGTTTAATCACATAAACCCAAAAACTATGCAAGATAATAAAGCTCGTTAAAGTTATTATGAACCTTCAATTTAGTCGGGTTAGGATCTAAATTAAGCATGCACTTTTCAATTATTGCATCCACTAGCCGTTGTCTGGTTAGGATTGCTTAACTAATTCTAATGCATCCAATCACGTATGAATGAAATACATAATTGAATTTAATTGAAAACATGAGCAACTGAGGCACAAACACTTTGAATATGAATCAAATAAATCTCATTAAATTAATGCAATTAACCTAGCTAAACATATTTAAGCTACCATTGTCGATTTCAAGATCACAAAACACATTGCAAACATAATTGATTTAAAACAACAAGAGAAGAATAAACTCTATTTCACGTCGGCAGTCTCGCGAACTCTTATTGAAGGTTTTTTCCTCCGCTCCTCCTGTTGCACCTTTGCTAATGAGATGATCTCTTCACGACTTTTTCTCCTCTCCTCCTCAAGGTGGCCGGCCAAGAGATGATCTCTTCACAACTTTTGCTGGCTAAAAACTAAAGGAAAAATGGAATGATAAGCGTGGTGGATGAAGAGAGCAAGAGAGGGAATAAAGAATGTTATGAAAATAAGGGATGGAAGGATGAGTAAGGGATGATTGAAAAGGTGAGATAGGTGTGGTATTTATACTTGAAGTAGGTGGGAGAGTTTATTTAAAAATAGAAGCAACAATCCATTGGATTTCTCCCTCCTATGGCTGGCCATGATATGTGGAAGAGAGGGTGGTTTGATTGCTTGATTCAAGCATGAAATCATGCTTGAATCATGCAAGGGGTGGACGGTTTCTCAAGCAAATCTTGTGTACCGATTTCTAATGTTCTTCTAAGTGTGAGGACCTTTAAATAATTATCCCAAAATTGATTTCTTGGCTGCCCAATTGTGGTTGCCGAATTGGGCTTCTCTTCTCTTGAATTGGAGGGTTAATGACCTAACTAGCTTGTAGACTTGACCAACATGTATCATCTTTTTTTATTGGGTCAATGTGGCATCTTGATGACCCATTAAGCTTGGTCTTGCCGTACAACACATGAGAATAATAGCTCATGTCCATGCAACATTATAATAAACTCATCTCTATGGTCCCACTGCATAAGTAAATTTAACATATTAATAAATAACATGAAATACTTTAATTTTATGCACAAAATCATATAAAAAGGCATAAATTCGCATACTTTATAAATTTATGTCCATTATTAACAGTTAAGCAAAATCCACTTAATTAATTAACAAATACTCAAGATTAACATTATTTTTAAGTAAAAATGTGGTAAAAGTTAATAGAAAAATCCTATATAATTTCTAGTTTACAGTAATTTCAAGAAATTTTTAATAGTTTTGGAAATAAACAACATTATTAGCAAGATTGAAGCACGAGAAATTCAAAAATATCAAATTCAAGCAAAACAAACTTGAATTATCTTACCATGCAAGAACACAAAGCTTGGCCAAGTTTTTCCTAGCTTAACAAGGAAGAAAAACGATGATAGAAAGGATGGAGAAGAGAATAATGAAATTCCTCTTTCCATCCACTATGCTATGGTATATATATGTGTCTAATCTAATTATTAATTAATATTAACATTATTATAGGTAAGGTAAAACCAGCACCTGTTTGACCATTAGCTATGAAAATGGTTGAATTATCAATTTGGTCCCTAATTGATTATCATATTACCACAAGTGAAAGAAATCCATAGTAGTTTACTTTTACCACCTTTGTGATTCCATCCATTTGCTAAAATAAATTATCCAATTTATCAAATCAACAAACCAAGATTTCATATAACACTATAATAGACTAATATATATTAAATATTAAAATTTACTGACTCCATCATCGATAAACGGGGTTTCATAACCAGCATTTCTAGTCTTAGAGGTCTTACTAGGGTCATCAATCCTAGTATCTTCACTAAGGATTACCACCTAAGATACCTTTCTGGTCTCACCTAGACATATGACTACCCTTCCAGTCTCATCGCTTGGCGTAATTTTTACTCAATAGGATACCCTCCCGGTCTCACCTGTCTATATATTCTTTTAGGGGAGTCATTTTCTAGCATACTAAGTATATTTGAATATATGCACAATTTTAGGTTATTAGCCACTTAATCTACTAATTAGGTTAAACAATTGAAACATGCAAGACACGTATAAAGCATAAACTTACTTTAATCTTTACACAAACAATCAATTAACATAGTTAAAGAAAGAGATATAAATAATAGAATAAAGGAAGAGATAAAGAATGCTTATGGAATATTACAATGACCTTAAGTAAAATTGAAAACTAAATAAAATCCCTAAGTAATAATTTATGTTTCCCTAATCTCTGTATAATTTTGGTTACAATGACCCTTAATATAGGTTAAATTTGGAATATTAAAGTGCCTATAGTACCCTTGAAGTTTTTAGAGTTTGATTTGGAAAAGAAGCATTACTTGGACTTGAGAATGCAACTAGTTTAAGTCAAGAGATCATTGCGTCGTCGCTACGTTAAAGGACTCCACGTCGTGATGTCATCCCTACTTCAGCCTTTCCTCATGTCAGTATTTAGTGTCATAACATCAGTGTCTTGGTGTCACGACATCCACTCCAGTTTCGTCATTTAGGCTATTTTTGAGTTTGCCCTTGATGTCGCTACTTCCATACTTCATTGTCATGACATTGATAGCAATTTCAGACCAAATGTTCATCTTTAGCTCCCGATTTGACCTACATGTCCATGTAACTTTATTTAAGTATCTAAACTGTAACTAAAAGTTGTAGAAAAACATAAATTACTTAATCAAAGGTAAAAACATAAATAAATACTAAATTACCTAATTTAGCTTTTTTAAATAGGCTAAAGTAAGTGAAAAAGGGATGTAAATAACAACCTAGATCGTGACAGATCACACCCCCACACTTAACTTGTTTTCTTGTCCTCAAGCAAAACAAGTTTACATACGTTGCATGCAAAAGAAAAACGTCCCTCAAATTGTATTAGGTACTATGAACATGGTTGGCATGTAACACCCCCAACCCGATTCATTATGCTGGATACATATCTTGGGTATTGCCAAACGAATACATAAAAAAACTTATTCTACTTAAACAAGTTACAATTAAATTACACCTTTTTAGTTACAGATTTCATATAACAACCCGTTTTTTAGTGGTGTCGAACACAGTGGTTTCAGGGCCACCAAATTTGACGAGTAAGTTCGTAAATGTTAAATACAATTTAATTACGACTTTGAAAATGTTTTTGATATAGTGATTTTTGTTTTATAAGCAATTTATTAAGTTCAAATGGTTTGACCCTAAGGTCAAGTGGTTTTAGAAAATGAGGTACCGGGACCTCGTTTCTATAAACCGAGTCGTAAATATTTTTATAAATATTTAAGGAGTGTCATTAAGGTTGTATTAAAGTTTCGTTAAAAAATTTTAACGTTTTAGTGGTTAATTAATTAAAAAGGACTAAATCATAAAAGATACAAAATTTGATCACTACATGATTTAAGTAATTAAATGGATTATTGAATAAAGAAGAAGGGACTTAAATGGTAATTAGACCATTCAAGGTTTTAGTGGACAATAATGGACATGAATTTGATGTTTTATTTAATTATTAACTAAGCTTAATATGGTACTTTGTTAATTATATTAAATTAAATAAAACAAAGCTTGCATCATCTTTTCTATTCTGTTTCTTTCGATTTTCTTTCATCGAATTGTGGAGAAGCAAGCCATTGTTAACAGCTTTTAAGCTTCAACCAAACTTCATTGTGTTCATGTAAGTCCGATTTAGTCCCGTTTCTTGTAATTTTTATGTTTTTGAGATCGTTGCAACTAGGTCCAACTATCCTGTAGTTTCGGTTTTGAAAATGTTAAAGATTTTGAATGCTTCCATTAATGAGTCTTGTGATATTTGATGTTAAATTATGAATTTGAAATATTAGTTGGTATTTAAAAGTATTTTTTCAGTGATTTTTGATGAATTTATCGATTAAGGACTAAATTGTTAAATTAATAAAAGTACAAGGATTTGATGTGAAATTTTCATAAATATGGGCTGTATTGGGAGCTATGAACATTTATCTAAGATCAATTTTGGGTAAAAATGGTTTGCATGTTTTGGGCTCAAGGACTAAATTGAATAAAAGTAAAACTTTAGGGGCAATTTCGTAAAAATGTCAAAAATGACCAAATTGCATAAATGAATTTTGTTATTGCCTAGATTAATATATTGTATAAAATTATTAATTTAGATCAAGATTGGGTGGAAAATCGAGGAAAATAGAAAATTACTAAAATGCCCTTAAATTTTGGTGTTTCTGCAATTTAGCCAGGTAAGTTCGTCTGAACTGTATTCTGTATAATTTTGATTAAATTGAATGTTAATATGTGATTATATTGTGATTAAATCAATATATATGATAGTATGCAATTTACCATGTTATGAAACGACGTAAATCCAACAACATACGACGATTAACGAGTCTCGTTTGAACCTTAAAAATTCGTAGGATACAAATAACATATCATTAGGGATTACCAATTGCAGCTTGTGAGAGCTTACCAATTTTTAGCTCATATGAGCTTACTGATTTACAGCTCGTATGAGCATACATGTACAGGAATTGACGGATTACAGCTTAGCACACTATGTTTGAGCTATCTCGAGTATCTAACGGTATTCTAAATGGTTTAACGGGAAATATTCTGATTCGAACTGGTAAGATTTCAATACGGACTATTACAGGGACACATGAATTACATGGAAATGTTGTTACATGGTATATGGAAAATTGAATTGGATGATACATGTATATGAAAATTAATCAATTGTTGTGCTCATACATGATTATTGGTTTATATATGTATTTACATGGCTAACATGTGCTGTTGTTTGATGCTTAGGCATGTGCCAAGCTATTGATTGAATGGTACTATGTTTACTTATAAGTTGCATTGAAATGGTAAGTGTTCCAATGGAAATATGCTTGTGTTCATGAAAGAGTGGTAAGGTTTAAATCATGTAATTTCTTTGGAAATGGTTTGTCCTGTGACTAATTCATTGCCTAAATTAATTAATTTAGATCAAGATTGGGTGGAAAATCGAGAAAAATAGAAAATTACCAAAATGCCCTTAAATTTTGGTATTTCTGCAATTTAGCTAGGTAAGTTCATCTGAACTGTATTCTGTATAATTTTTATTAAATTGATTGTTAATATGTGATTATATTGTGATTAAATCAATATATATATGATAGTATGCAATTTACCATGTTATGAAACGACGTAAATCCAACAACATACGACGATTAACGAGTCTCGTTTGAACCTTAAAAATTCGTAGGATACAAATAACATATCATTAGGGATTACCAATTGCAGCTTGTGAGAGCTTACTAATTTTTAGCTCATATGAGCTTACTGATTTACAGCTCGTGAGAGCATACCGATTCACAGCTCGTATGAGCATACATGTACAGGAATTGATGGATTACAGCTTAGCACACTATGTTTGAGCTATCACGAGTATCTAACGGTATTCTAAATGGTTTAACGGGAAATATTCTGATTCGAACTGGTAAGATTTCAATACGGAGTATTACAGGGACACATATGAATTACATGGAAATGTTGTTACATGGTATATGGAAAATTGAATTGGATGATACATGTATATGAAAATTAATCAATTGTTGTGCTCATGCATGATTATTGGTTTATATATGTATTTACATGGATAACTTGTGCTGTTGTTTGATGCTTAGGCATGTGTCAAGCTATTGATTGAATGGTATTATGTTTACTTATAAGTTGCATTGAAATGGTAAGTGCTCCAATGGAAATATGCTTGTGTTCATGAAAGAGTAGTAAGGTTTAAATCATGTAATTTCTTTGGAAATGGTTTGTCATGTAATTTCTATGTTTAATGCACTAGCTTGTGGCTATGATTGAATGATATGCTTATGTATTATGTGTTATGCATATGAAACAGGTGTATAAAGGTAATGAAATAGTAAGTTCATACTTGAAGTGTAGAATGATGAAAAAGGGAATGATGAATTGAATTCATGTTGTTATTTGAGCTAATGAGAGTAAATGTAATATAAAGTAAAGTAATGAAAATGAAAATAAGAAAATTTTAACGGGTTTAAAGTTTTATAAAGTCCTACTGTGCTAGGGATGATATGTATATGTGATGTTGTGGATTTATTCACTTTGGGAATTGTTGGATATGATTTCATGAACCTTGCAGTATTGTTATATGATTATTCTTGATATGTATAAATTTCATATTTGAAATGGATTGATATGACTAAAGTTTATATGAGCTTACTAAGGATTCATTGTTTATGTAATTGTTTTGCCCTTACTTTTTACATTATCAGAAGCTCGATTGGGTTGGAAGCTCTTCGAAGATCTATCACACTATCCGACAATTATATCGATAGATTTTGATGTCTTGGTTAAAGTTATAATGGCATGTACAGGTGAACTTATGATTGACGATTAGTTGAATGTTAGTTGATGTGTTTGGCATGTATATGTCATTTTAAATTTGGTGCCTTGTTGATATGTGTTAATTCGATAATGTGTTAAAGCATGTTTGAATGACCAAAGTGATATATGATGAATTGACCTCAACATGGTCAAGATATGGTATGCTTTGGAAAGGTTTTGAACTAGATATGACATGAATCTAATATGGTGTCGTGATTTGGTATATTTGTTATAAATGACCTATATGGCTATTGGTGCTAGTTGTTGAATGGCATATTTGGTACCATTTGGTGTTTTATTGATAGGTAAATAAAATGGTATGTTTTGATGTAAACTTAGTTTGACGTTAGTGAATATTTTTGTCAAATTTGAGTATATGGTTATACATGTTTAGGTGTTAAGATTAAGGTGCCCTTTGGGCATATTAGTTGTATGCAAATGAACCATATTTGGCTAGCTTGATTATGTATGGTCTTGATGCATTTTGATGACTTGTTTAATTGTGCAAAAGTGATTGTAGGTACATGTATGAATGGGTGAGAAAACAGTCTTGGAAATGACTTATTTTTCGTCCACACGGGCAAAGACACGGGCTTGTGTGACACACAGCCTGGCGACATGGTCGTGTGTCCCTTGTAGCTTTCAAAGGGTTGCGAGTCAGGCTGTTACACGGCCTAGCACACGGCTTGGCACACGGGCGTATGGCTTGGCTGTGTGACCCAAGTCAGTGAGTTACACGGGTATGGACACGGGCTGGGATACGACCATGTGTCCCTACTTTGAATGTCCACACGGCCTGAGACACGTGCGTGTCTCTTAGCAGTGTGAGTCACAGGGCCTGGCCACACGACTGTGTGACCCCTACAGTTTGTAAATTTTCATATTTTTCTAAAAATTTTTATATGTTTTCGATTTAGTCTTGACTTATTTCTAATGTATTTTTATGGCCTCGAGGGCTTGAAAAGGGGACAATATGTATGTAATTTATTAGTTTTGTATTGATTGATGTTGTGAATTAAATGTTTTAAATTTTGATGGTTTCGAAACAAAAATTTTGGTAATGCTCTGTAACCCTATTCCGGCAACGGATATGGGTTAGATTTGTTACATTTCAAACTAAATTACCTAAGTATATACTATAAGAAAATAAAACTATCACAAATGGTAATTAAATTACAATGATATCTAAATTGAAACCCTATTCTATTGCAGATACCCCAAAGTATGGGTTTCTATGTAACAATTTAGACTTTGAACTCACTGCCAGAATCATTCTATATGCATAATAACCTGATATGCCACTTCGTGGTGTAGTTCTGGAATCGTCCCTCTTGGCATAGTCCCACATCAACTCACCTGTAACATAATACACACAGATAAGTTCATAAGAACTTAGTGAGGAAAACAACATTTACCTGAGTCATATTTGCACATTGAAACTAATAATTTATATAAACGATTCCATCTTTCTTAACCTTCAACTTTGTCTCTTGCGAAAGATTCCTCAAGTTCTATCCCTTTATATGCCTCAGTTATCATACCTCACTTTGAAACTATTTCCTTCTCATTCAATGTCTTTGATACATCACTTATATCCTTTAAACTCTGAGCCAACACCTCATCATGATTCAAAGTAACACATACACATATGACAGGTGCTTCCTTCGAACATACTAAGTTCACATCCTTATCTAGCATACATTTTCAATACTAACCCATTACTTCTCTATATCCCTTCAATTTGTCATTTCCAAACATGTTTTAGTCTTATAAAATGCTTTACCATATAGTGTATAGATACATTTCATCCTTATTGATTTCACTAATTATGTTGAGGAGCCATACAGAACTCGCCACAAGGGAAATTCATTAGAATACACCACGATGGCCTTATTATGGTACGCCATAGAAAATATCCTTCAAAGTTCTTTATTGAGAGTCTTATTAAGACACGCCACAAGGGCATTCCATCTGGAGTACGGCATAAAAACTATCCTTGTAGGATTTGCCACAGAGGCTATCCCTTCATAATTCGCCACTAAGGCTATTCTCTTAGAGTTCGCCACAAAGGCTATTCTCTTAGAGTTCGCCACAAAGGCTATTCTTCCAGAGTTTGCCACAAAGGCTTTTCTCCTAGAGTTTACCACAAAGGTTTTTCTTCCAGTCTTTACCAAAAAGGCTTTTCTTTCCTGAGGTGTTTACGATATGGATTTGCCTAAACTCACGTTTTGTAAGGTTTGTCCATCATTGTCCTGGGACACGCAGAGAACCCCGTTGGGTAATCATTTCCCTTTAGTTTCCTTTTAGAAGGCACCATTGTTAAAGCTTAATATATATGTAAGGTTACCAATCTAGGCTAAACCTTTGAAATGACAACAGATTACCAGTCTAGGCTAAATCCGTGTCACATGTATCTTTGAGTTTGCAATAAATGCTGAAGCTCAGTTTCAAAACATATTTACTTGCAGACACTTTATACATCAAAACAAACCAAGCCTAGTCTTCTTAATCCACAATAAGTAGCCAATATAACACACATCTCATAACATACATTTCAAACTTTCAGGTACAACCATGCTTCACCTTCATTACTCATGCATCATTCAACACATACTTGAACTCATTAGACTCTGTATTAGATTTATACATTATTCTCAGCAATATTCACTGAATTATAGTTATTCTTTAGGAATCACTTACCTTACCTACTATACCTTTCATGATCTTGACATCACCTTTTGGTTTGTTCCACAAACATCAAGGTATGAACAGTACCATGCAAGAGTCAGTTTAGAGACTGACCTGACAACCACAGATAGTAGCTTGACATCTGCAAGAAGTTTAGAGACTTAGGACCTGCTAAAAGTAGGTGTTACTACTCTCCTCCCCTTAACAAAATATCATCCTCAAAATTTTCTAGTCCTATAGAATAACAATATATATTGATAACTGACCAGCGGTGCCAACAACATACCAAGAGTTGGACAATTTTGAATTTCCACGATCATCACATAAATTCCCAAATGTTACACTTACTTTTTTATGACAGATGTCAACCTTACAAAAAGGGATCTCTTCTTCAAAGTTAAATTTCTTGCTAAAAGTTATCTATATAAAATGAACGCTTAACTTCCTTCTTAAAATGTTTTTACTGCATCGATCAAAACCCTAATTTTTGTTTCCCAATTAGTCTTCCTGCTCGTTTACATCTTCAATAATCACTTTTCCTCAAAGGTAACCTTTGCTTCTTTCTTCCTTCGACTCTTAACTTTTGTTTCCAATATGAGAAGAACTACTATCAGAGGGAGGGGCCGTGGCCAGATTACCAGAATTGTTACTCATGTAACTCCACTATGCGTGGAGACTAAGATGTGCGACTGTAGTACCACCCGAGAATAAATGAATTGGTATTTTAAGAGTCCACATTCTCCAAAATCGAAAATTTGCCTATGACTTTCAGTTTCCCCATCATTGCCATCTCAGTGATAGCGCCATAGGTTTCATGTTACCACTCATTTTCTTGGAGGCTAGTTTCCATCTGTCACTTCACCTTTTCTTCTGCACTGTACTCAATAGTTATGACATTGCATCATGACAGTTATCAGCTGTGAGCGCCCACTGTTGGGTGTTTTCTAGAAATTTTATCAATTAAAGGTAATGAGAGTAGGAACTTATATTGATAGTACTCATTAAAGTGTGCACCAAGGATGTGAACCCCTCATTAAGAACAAGATCTTGAATATTCATCAAAGAAAGGAGAAATATAATGGTAGTAACTAAACTTGATTTTGGTTTCAATTTGCCAACTCAGTGGTCCCTTTATTGAGAAAGCGTTTGTACTAAATGCTAGTTAAAGAATAGTCAAATTGCTGAAAGGCATTACAAACGATTGAAAAAGGGTAACATACTTGATTTGGTGGAGTTGGTTTCAATTAAGAATGTATTTCAACATTGTTTGAAAAATTTAAGCCTAAATGGTTACTGCCCAAACTATTCCACCAATCTGACAAATGATTTTCTGTGCTGTCTGCCTTCGAAGCTTGGCCATATAACTCAGATAGCGAATTTGCGCACATTTTATTCGGGTGTATCAGAGATCCTCTATTTTATTTTTACTGTATTTGTAGTGTTTGCCCAAGAAATTGGAAAATTATAACTAATCCGGTTATAGATTCTACCTCTACTTCAAATCGGGCTAATTATCTTGTTGATGGTGCAAGGCCTTCATCTCATTCCCATCCTTAAGACATGGGCATTTCCCCTATTCTTAAAGCAGCTCGTACCTAGGGAAAGACTACTGCTACTCCATCTAGCAGGACGACAACGAAGAAAAGGATCAGATTAGATCAGAGTACTCAAGAGTCAATGAGCAGTGATTGTCCTCCCTTAATAAGACATAAACCAAGTAAGGGGCCTTTCGCCGTAGTTACCCACTCTTATTTGGTTCCTACTCTTCCCAAGATTCTATCATTACTTAAAGAGTCTACCCTCCAACAGATTCTCCCTGATAATATTCTAATCCTTCATTGTCAGAGAATCCATTAGAGACAAATCTTTTAATTCAAACGACTATTCCTCCTCAAACTCAAGATGCTTCCCCAACTGGAATAGGAAGAAACTTTCATTGGTGAGCTCTTTTGGTGTTAGTGCTATAATAATCCCTTTTTTAGCAATGTCAGAAATAGTGGCTTCGGGCCACAATTTCAAAGAGTGAGTCTGTAAATATTATTTGATAATATTTATGTGACACCCTTAACCCTTTTCTGTCGTCAGATTAGGGTCACTGGGATTACTAACCAATCAAACATCTAATGAAATTGTAAGCAATAGTATATGCTAACTAATATTGTCATTATATTTAGGGGCAGATCATGCCAATGAATTACTTTCATAATAGTGTCTTATATAATCGAATAGTGTATCATGCTATTTCATTCCAATTCAGAGTATAAATATTCTTACAAGTATTAATTCGAGTCTACACATCCTTAAAAATAGTCTATGAATAAATAAGGACTAATTTGGAACAATTATAAAAGTTTTAGGGCAATATGAAAAATACTTAGGAACAAAGGACACATAGCCGTGTGAAATACCCAGATCGTGTAACTTTCAAAATTGGGACACACAGCCGTGTCCCAGCCTGTGTAACTCATTGACTTGAGACACACGGCTGTGTCTCAGCTCGTGTAACTCATTGACTTAGGTCACATGGCGATGTCATAGGTCGTGTGTCATCCCATGTGGGAAATACACCTATACTATTTTTCAACACACTCAGGGCACACGCCCGTGTGTGACACACGACCGTGTGACAGACTGTGTCCCAGGCCGTGTGTAACTTAATGTACCTTAGTACTAAAGTTAACGAAATGGTGATTACTTGGACACTAAGCAATCAATTCTCCAACTATTTAACCTATCCAAAACACAATTAAATATGCTCAAATCTTACCAAAACGATCACCATAAGTGCCTAACCAATGTAATCTCATTGGTACTACATTTTATATCATCAAACACATCAGTAAGACATCATCCATTCAAGACTTTCATCCATACTAATTTTACCAATAGTGAACTAACACTTAGATACTTAAGCTATCAAGCTAAGCTTCAAGCACAGACCAAAACCTTATTTCAAGCTAACATACCAAATATATAGCTTCAACCACAAACATATTTATACACATGACCATCATTATACTTGAAACCTAAAATAACATCACATTAACAAACCAACTATCAACCAAAGACTTCCTAGGTACATGCCATTACAATTTAGAACATCACCACACTTGAGCTCGGGATCATTGTTGGATGTGAGTTGATGGTAAATTGAAAAGCACCTAACCTGCGCACGGAAAATAAAACCATATGCTGAGTATAACTTATTGGTATTTCTATAATCTGAACATTTAAAGATGGAATATAAGTAAATGAAATGCTCAAATTAAATTATACAATCATACTACAATCTAATTATTCAATTACATGATATTACCATTTCTATTTCATGCATATTACCACATTATTTCATGTTATGTTCAACTTTTACAAGTATTCATACTTAGTTGATTTTTAAGATATATTTCAATTCACATCACATGATTTTTATCATATATAAGTCACTTCCTCGCCACGTTGACTACACCATAGAACTTTACTATTGGAACACGTTAATTATGCAACTCTTTCACCTCAGGGGCTAAAATTTCGACCGGTTCTTCTTCATAAGACAAGTTAGGTTGAATTTCAATTTCTTTAGTTGAAATAATGTGAGACAGATCTGATTGGTACCTTCTAAGCATTGACACATGGAAAACATCGTGCATTTTCTGTAATTCCTCTCGTAATGCCCACCGATACGCCACTGGTCCTTCTCTTTCAGTGATTTCATACGACCCGATAAATGGAGGACTCAGCTTCTCTTTTTTGCCAATTCTTAAAACTTTATTCTAAGGTGACACTTTTAAAAACACCTTATCACCAACAATGAACTCAATTTTCCAATGTTTCAAATTTGTGTATGATTTCTATCTATCAAAGGCTATTTTCAATCAATCTCAGATTATCTTAACAATATCTTCCATTTCTTGAATCAATTCTGGTGCAACAACTTTTCTTTCACACAATTTCATCTAACAAACAGGTGTTCGACACCTACGACCATATAAGGCTTCGTAGGGAGCCATTTGAATACTTGACTAGAAACTATTATTGTATACAAATTCGAACAAAGGTAAATAGCGCCCCAAACTGATTCAGAATCAATTACGCAAGTACGAAGCATATCTTCTAAAATCTGGATAACACGCTTAGATTGTCCATTGGTCTGCAGGTGAAAAGCTGTGCTGAAATTATGTCTCGGACCCAGAGATTCATGTAACTGTTTCCAAAATCTCGAAGTGAAACCTGGATCTCGACCAGAGATAATCGACATAGGGACACCGTGCAATCTCATAATTTCTTAAATGTAAACTTCAACAAGTTTTTGAAGTGACCAATCAATCTTGATTGCGATGAAATGAGCTGATTTCGTAAGTCGATCAACGATCACCGACACAATAGTTTTCTTGCTTGGAGATAATGATAATCCCGTTACAAAATCCATTGTTACGCGTTCCCATTTCCACTCAAGAATAGAAATATGTTGAAGTAATAATGTGGGGACTTGATATTTTGCCTTAACTCACTGACAAGTTAAGCATTTAGCTACGAACTCCACTAATTCTCTTTTCATTCCAAGCCACTGATACAATTCTCGCAGGTCGTAATACATTTTTGTTCCTCTAGGATTTAAGGCAAAAGGGCTATCGTGAGCTTCGCAAAGTATCAACTCTTTTAATTCTGCAACATTAAGAACACAGATTCCATTATGAAACCTCAAACAATTGAAATCAACAATACTGAAATCTTTTATCGTGCCAGTTTGAACCATTTCTCTTTTCTTTGCTAACTTGACATCATCTAACTGTGCTACTTTGATTTGATCAAACAATATTGGTTTGATTTTCAACTTAACCATCAAGCTTTCATCGTCTTTGATACTAAGTTGAGCAAACATCGCTCGTAATTCAACTACTCCCTTTCTACTTAATGCGTCAGCTATGATGTTAGCTTTACCAGGATGGTAATCAATAATACAATCATAATCTTTCAAAAGCTCAACCCAATAATGCCGTCTCAAATTTAACTCCTTTTGGGTTATGAGGTATTTAAAACTCTTGTGATCGGTATAAATATGAAAATTTTCACCGTATAGATAGTGTCTCCAGATCTTTAGGGCAAAAAGGACAACAACTAACTATAAATCGTGCATCAAGTAATTGCATTCATTCAATTTTAGTTGGCGAGATGCATACATGATCTCTTTCCTGTCTTGCATCAAAACACAACTGAGACCGCTAAAATAAGCATCACTATAGACCACAAAATCCTTTCCTGATTCTGGTAAAGTTAGAATTGATACTTTAGCCAACATCTGCTTTAATCTTGAAACTTTCTTGACATTCATTGCTCCAAACAAACTGAACGTTCTTATGCAACAACTTTTTCATCCGCAAAGCCATCTTCGAAAATCCATCTAAGAATCTTTAGTAATTACCAGCTAAACCAAGAAAATTTCTAACCTTTGACACATTTATTGGTGCATTCCATTGAACAATGGCTTTAATTTTTTTTCAAATCAACTCTAACTACATCGGCTGAGATAGCATGCCCTAGAAACACAACCTCCGATAAAAAAAATTCGCACTTGCTAAGCTTTCCATATAACTATTTCACTCGCAAAAATTGCAAAACAATTCTAAGGTGTTGCTCATGCTCAGATTAAGACTTCGAATAGATCAAAATGTTATCAATGAAAAATACCAAAAATTGATCCAAATACGGTTGGAAGATACGGTTCATAAGGTCCATGAATGCCGCAGGAGCGTTAGGCAACCCAAAAGGCATCACCAAAAATTTATTGTGGCCATAACGCGTACGAAATGATGTCTTAGGTACGTGACTATCTTTTACTTTCAACTGGTAGTAACCAGATCTTAAATCGATTTTAGAAAAGGTAGAAGCTCCTTTTAGTTGATCAAAGAAGTTATCGATACGAGGTAAGGGTATCAGTTCTTAATCATCAACTTATTCAATTGTCGATAGTCTATACAGAGGCGTATCGAGCCATATTTCTTTTTGATGAATACACTAGAGCTCCCTAAGGCGATATATTAAGGCGTATAAAGCCGCGATCCAGTAAATATTGCAATTATACCTTCAATTCTTTCAACTCTGTTGGTGCCATACAATAATAAGACATTGACATTGTGACAGCCCAAAATTGACCCTAGTCGGGAAGTGGTTTTGGGACCGCTAAACCGAGTCACCGAAATGTTTGAATGTGATATTTATTGTCTAGAATATGTAATTATGAATGTGTGAAAATTTCAAGCTTCGATTTAGTCGATTGCATGTGAATTTAGTCAATAGGACTTATGTGCGACATTTTTGAAATGTGATGGGTCGAAGCATAAGGACCTATTAGAGCATGAAATAAAAAGGGGGGACTTGCATGTCAAATTCTGTCAAATTCCCCCCTAACTAGTAGTGGCCGGCCATGACAAGCATGGTAGACCAAGTGTGATGGGCAAGACATGTCATAGACATGTTGTCTTGGTGCATCATGGGTGGAAAAAATAAAATAAGGAGCATGGGCATAAAATAATGAAAAGGGAATATGATGAAAACAAAAAAAAAAGGTGTGTAGTTGTTTCCCCCCCATTGCCGTGAGTTAAAGAAAAGAAAAGAGAAAATTTTGTTCATCCTTTTTCATCTTCATTTGGCCAAAAATTCAAAGGAAGGAGGAAGGAGTTCTTGCTTCATGTTTGGTTTGGAAGAGGATTAGGAGGAGGTTTGGCCATACTTGTATCTAGATCAAGGTATGTTTGAGGTTGTGCCATGAGATTCATGCATGTTTTTAGTTGCTAGCTTGAGTTCTAATTATCCCATGGTTCAAATCTTTGCTATGTCATGGGGATGATATTCGGCCTAGGTGGATTTTATATTAATGCCATTGCATGCTAAATATGAAGCTTGTTAATGATGCATGTGATGGTGGATTGATGATTCTTGAATCTTCTTTTTAGCATTTTTGAGTGAGCACATATGTGCATTGGTTGCTAGATGGAGAAGAATCGGCTAGCAAGTTGTGTGCTAAGGCCGAATATAATTTTTGTATATCAATGAGTAATGCATGTGTTAAATTGATGGAAAGGGAGAGGATGCTTTACTGGTGTATATATGTGTGTATTAGCCAAGTTTTGAACTTGAAACAAAAGGGTGTTTAGTCAATACAAGTGACCATACTTGTAGAATGTATTAAGTGTTGAAATCGGCCCCAACATAGACATGCATATTCGGCCATAGGAACGAGATTGGTGTTGCATGTATTCGGTTAGAGGCAAGCATATTGATGCTTTTGTCTTGGCTTAGAAAATTCGGCCAAGGGGGAAAAAAATTAGCTAAAATGTTGAGTTTGATTCATGATTCCGTACATATGTGACTTTAATGTCTAATGTATAAAAATGGGCTAAGTGCCTTGTGTTCCTCTTTCCGATGCTCAAATGATTAAATCAATTTATTTGTTTAATTAAGCTCAAGAGCAAAGGGGAACTAAATCCGATAAAGGGAAGGAAAAAGTGGTCGAATAGCTATCGGAATCGTTCGACAACACCCGAGGTAAGTTCTTGAGTAAAAGAGCTTAAATTATGATTTGATTAGATCATGTTTTAAGCAAACCAAAATCATGCTCTTTGTGTGGCTATTGAGCCGAAATTGCAAGAATGATAAATGTCTTGTGTTTGAGTTTTACTAACGAAAACGAAATACGAATGTGCCCTGATTTATTGTTAAATGTGCATGGTTATTTGAATGATGTCCGGGCTAAGTCCCGAAGGCTTTGTGCTAAGTGACCAAATCCGGACTAAGATCCGAAGGCATTTGTGCGAGATACTAATTCCGGGCTAAGCCCGAAGGTATTTGTGCGAGTTACTAAATCCGGGTTAAGTCCCGAAGGCAATTGTGCGAGTTACTATAACCGGGCTATGTCCCGAAGGCATTTGAACGAGTAGCTATATCCGGTTAAATTCCGAAGGTACGTGATTTGGGAATGAATGATCTTGCTGTAAAAATTTTAGTAAATACTCTAGAAACATCCCAACATTGAGGTATGTTTCGTATGTGCTTGAATTTAGTTGAGCCCTTACAAATAAGTATTCGCTCAGTTGATAAACGAGCTACCGGCCTTTGGCTAAGTTGATCTTTTGTGTATGTACATAAGGGTTGGTAATGTGAAGCAAGTATGATATCGAAAATTTGTGCATATGAAATTATTCGTTTAGCTATATGAATGCTATACTTTTGCTGTGCTGGAATTCCTTGCTCAAAACTTACTAAGCATAAATTGCTTACTCCGTTTCTTTGATCCTCTATTTTATAGATTTTGGTTCTCCAGCTATCGGACTCGGGATTTTGAAGTCGAAGTCGCCCACACTATCAAAGCCCCCCCTTTTGGTACAATTTTGGTTGAACTTCGAAATGGCATGTATAGGACTACCCGTTTGTTGTGGGTCATGGACCCTTTGGACTTGTATAATTTTGGATAGCCATGCGAAAATGGCTTATATATGTTTGAGTGTAATGTTATAATCATTTGGTATGGATATGGTTATTGAGAGGTGTGGATAGGCTTGACAAGGATTGGCCATGGGAATGGTTAATCACTATCATAAATTGTGCTACTTATGCAAAAAGGGCTAGTTGAATCATGGGAACTATGAAATAGGTAAAGTCTACCTTAAAGGCAGATGCTGATAGCAGCAGTGATGTAGATTTGGAAATTCACTAAAAATAGTAGGAATGGAATTAAATAGTGAATAAATTATGTAAACGAACCTTGATGAATCTATTTTCATAGGAAAGTAACGAAACAATCATACGGACAGTATGTTAAGAGATATTCAGGTTCTTGTGAGACAGGGCCAGAACGGTTTCTGGATTTCCTGTTCCGAATTTGGAAATTCATTATAAATTAACCAGAGACAATTAGGAGTCAAGCCATATATTTATAGATTCCTCTCTGAGTCTAGTTTCTATAGAAACAAACGGCATCAGTATTGAAGCCCTGTACAGTGAGATATCCAAGTCGTAATGTGCAAAGGTCAGGGTAGTCGATCCCTGTAACATGGGAGAATTTGACTAATAAACTGTACTAATTGGCCCAACCAAAAATTCTAGAAAACAATATGTAGATGGCCATATGAGTCTAGTTTTGGGGAAAATTTACAGAACTGGATTCTGAGTTTCTGAACTCAAGATATGATTTTTTAAAGCGACTATTACGCAGATTGGCAGTGTCTGGAAAATTTTTAAAGTTTGTTAACACCTCGTGTTCGACTCCGGTGACGGTCTCGGGTTCGGGGTGTTACATTTGATTGGTATCAGAGCTACGGTTTAGTCGATTCTAGGACTACCGTAATGCGTTGGGTCTAGCTATACATGCCATTTTATGTGATTATTTGATAGTGTGGTGATTTCTGACAATTGTAAATGTGTTTATTTATAGTAATGGATCCCGATCCCGACCGAGCGGTAGCTGATGATCTTGAGAGTGTAGCGCCTGCTCCCGCACAAGGGATAGCGCCGGTGAACTCTCAACCTAATGCTAGTAACCCGAATGATGAAGCTAGACAAGCTGATATGAGCTCGCCCATGAAGATAGGTGCCGAATCCATGGAGTTGCCTTTGGGGCCAATTACTCGAGCACGTGCCAAGAAGTTCCAAGATGCTGTAGCAAGCTATATTGCTCGATTGTGGAGTGATGGGTTGATTGCCCATAAAACGCCCAGCTCAACTAGCTTGATTCGCAATTTCCTACAAGCTGATTTTAGCTTGTGTCAGCTCAATTTAGCTCAATTCGGCACTTAATTACTTCAAGGAGCTGATTAAATTTATTTTTAATAAATTTAATTAGTTGTGTTAGTTTAGAATCAGCTCAAATCATTTAATTAAATAAATGTGTCTTAATCTGGACATTTTTAATTCAGCTTATTAAATATGTTTTATATTAGTACATGCCTTTAATATGTCCATATTAAGTCATAAATTAAATGTGTTTAGTTTAATTACAAAGTTTTAATGTGTCTTGACTAAGATAAATTTATTAGTGGCTGCTAATTAATTTGTCTTAGCCGAATTAATGTGCAGAATTTTAATATGTCCAGCTGCTGATTTCATGAGTATTAAACTTGTCCTAATTTTATTTATTTGATGTTTTTTTCAGCTAGCTTAATGGCAAAGAAAGCTCATAAAGAAGGAGCATGTATTTGGGCACATGCATGGACGGCATTTAAAGTGCAGCTGCCTTGTGCTTCCAGCTGACTTTTCGTGCAACTCAATGGACTTCTAGCTGCTGTTTTTGAGCTTCTCCAAGGGCCAATTTCGTGGAGAGCAATGGCCAAAGAGTGCCTCATAAATTCCAGCAGCCAATTCATGTGGAGGCTATTCATATTCGGCCCAAGAAGCATAATTTTTGAAGCTGTCCATTTCTCTTCTCCATAGCAGCAATTAAGCTCTTTTAAAACATTAACCGAATGTGAATTTTCTCCATTAAAGGGGCCAGCCGAATCATCTTTTTCTAGAAGGTTAATTTTCAGAATTTCATCACATGAATGTAACTAGGAAATTTCTAGGAAGTTTCCTCAAGAAACTTAAGGCATAAGGATCTGATTAGATAGGCTATTCGGCTGCCTTAGTCAAGCTATAAATAGGTCATGTAATTCACATTTTGAGGTTAATGAACAATTTGATAGCTTTGCTAAATTGTGAGGTTGCTTTCAACTCTCGTTATTCTCCAAAAACTTGTGAGACTTATCAAACATCTTTGTGGCGTCAAACTTGTTTTTGTTTCTTCCCGAACTTATCACTTTAATCCCAAAAGTGTGGCGTTCGATTCATACTAAGGTTCCTATCACCATTGATAGTGGGTCGAAGTTTCTTTCCATTTAACAAACCTTCCATCCATCCTTACCAACCTAAGCATTCTCCTAAGTTACGGGTTAACACATTCCTATTGTGTTAGTTCGGCTTTCGAATCCTTAGCCAAATTGCTTCCATTGTTTTCTAATTCATTTCCTAAACCAACAAAACCTTTTTGAGCCTAAATAAACCTCTTTCTTCTAGCCTATTTTGTAAAGCCTCAATTTACTCCTAATTCACGATCGGGCGATCTTTACGACTCAATTCGATCTCGAGGTGAGGGTGTATCAAGTTGGTATCAGAGCTAGCTGAATTGGAGTAAGAATCGTCGTCTTCGGTATTACGAGATTGTAAAAAAAAAATTTTCGAAAAAAAAAAGTTTATATTCAATTTATTTATTTATTTTTTTCTTTTTCTTTGTGTATTCAGTATTAAAAAAAAATTCGGAATTAAAAAAAAAGAGAAGTGATTAAAATTCATTTTGAGCTTGTAAAAGCATTGCTTGCTGCCCGAAGGACCACATCTATACATCCACACTAATTTCCTTCTATTTTCTTTGATTGTTAGCCTACCCGATCCTAAAATATTACCCTACCAAGCCACATCTATTTTGTAAGCCGACCCCAAACGATTTTGATTTGTCAAACTTAGTTTGCGGAGAATTTTGGAAAGTGAAAATTGAGTGGTAAAAGGCAAGAGAGATTAGTGAGACTATTAAAGAGTAGAAAAGCCAAAGTGAGTGTTTATTCTTGTGAGTGATTGGTGAGTTCTTGTTGTGATTCTTTAAAGAACTTTTTTTTAAAAAAAATGTCACGGAGCCCGGAAAGGAATCCAAACGAGGGAGGTGGATTTCGTCCAATAAGAAACGTTGGAAGGGGAGTGCCGGATCTCACTTTGCAAGCCATTATGCAAGAAATGGAGCGAATGTTTGATCGCAAGCTTGAACCAATCGAAGACCGCCTATATCGAGTCGAAACCCGAAGGCAACGCGAAGTGACTCCGGAAGATGCAAGGCGAGGACGAGAGCAACCAATTGAAAACCATGATGAAGAAGAATCTGAAGGTGATCACTTATCTGAACAAGGAAACCCTCGACGGTTCCAACGAAATCGAGTCCCAAGAAATCGAGACCGTTCGGATGACAATCTCAAAAATATTAAGATGTCTATTCCGCCGTTTCAAGGGAAGAATGATCCCGAATCTTACTTGGAGTGGGAAAAGAAAATGGAACTCGTCTTTAAGTGCCATAACTATTCAGAAAATAAAAAGGTAAAGCTCACTGCCATTGAATTCTCGGATTATGCGATCGTGTGGTGGGATCAATTGGTGACTAGCCGAAGGAGGAATGGGGAGAGGCCTATCTCTACGTGGGCCGAAATGAAGGCCGTTATGCGCAAGCGTTTTGTTCCCTCCTATTACCATCGGGAGTTGTACCAACGATTGCAAAATCTCACACAAGGCAACCGAACTGTCGAGGACTACTATAAAGACATGGAAATCGCTATGATAAGAGCCGACGTGGAGGAGGATCGTGAAGCAACAATGGCGAGATTTTTAGCCAGCCTAAATCGGGATATTGCCAATATCGTCGAGCTTCAACACTATGTAGAAGTTATGGACATGGTGCATATGGCAATAAAAGTTGAAAAACAATTGAAACGGAAAGGACCCATGCGGACATATCCAACGGCTTCTACCAACAAGTGGACTCAAGGGACTAGAAAAGCTCCCAATCGGCCTAAGGAGCCTTTCGTTGCTGCCAAACCCAATCAAGTAAGTGCCGATGCTAGCAAAAATAAAAACGAGGCTGTCTCGAATCGTTCTCGCGATATCAAGTGTTTCAAGTGTCAAGGAAGAGGCCACATTGCGAGTCAATGTCCTAATCGACGAGTGATGGTGGTTCGTTCAAATGGCGAGATTGAGTCCGAAGATGAACAAGAGGAGGAGCCTGAAATTCCCATGGAGGAAGGTGAAGAGCTCGAGCTGCCCGTTGAAGGAGAATTACTTGTTGTCAAAAGGAGCTTGAATATCCAAGTAGCCGAGGAAGAACAACAACGAGACAACATCCTTCACACTCGTTGCCATGTTCAAGGTAAGGTGTGTAGTTTAATTATTGACGGAGGTAGTTGCACCAATGTCGCAAGTTCTTTGCTGGTTGAAAAACTTGGTTTAGCCACCACAAAGCATCCAACTCCTTACAAGTTACAATGGCTAAATGACGGAGGCGAACTCAAGGTGACGAAGCAAGCAAGGGTGGCGTTTTCCATAGGCAAGTACCAAGATGAGGTGGTTTGTGATGTCGTACCAATGCACGCGAAACATTTGCTATTGGGGCGTCCTTGGCAATTTGACCGGCGAGTAGTCCACGATGGCTATACAAACCGATATTCATTTAAGCACCTTGGAAGGAATGTTACATTAGCTCCTCTCACACTGAAGCAAGTGCATGAAGATCAACTCAAGATGAAGCAATCTATTGATCGAGAAAAGAAAAAGAGAAAAACAAAAAGAGTGAAAAGGAAAAGAAAGAAAAGAATGAGGAGAGTGAGATAAAAACAAGAGTGACAAAAGAAAAAGAGCAAGAGTGTGAAAATAAAAAAATAAGTGTTTTTGCTAGAAAAAGAGAGATTCGAAAATTGATGTTGGCAAGGCAACCTATCTTTGTACTTATGTATAAAGAGTGTTTATTGGAAACTAACGAACTCGACAATACTTTGCCTACTCCTATCGTTTCTTTGTTGTAGGAATTCAGAGATGTTTTTCCTGAAGAAGTGCCAAATGGCCTACCTCCTATTCGAGGAATCGAGCACCAAATCGATTTTGTGCTCGGTGCTGCAATTCCAAATAGGCCAGCATATAGAAGTAATCCTGAGGAAACGAAGGAATTAGAAAAGCAAGTAGCCGAATTAATGGAGAAGGGCTACATCCGTGAAAGCTTAAGTCCGTGCGCGGTTTCGGTATTGTTGGTTCCTAAAAAGGATGGATCCTGGCGAATGTGCGTTGACTGCCGCGCTATCAACAAAATCACAATAAAATATCGCCATCCTATTCCCCGCCTCGACGACATGCTTGATGAACTTAGTGGAGCCCAATTGTTTTCGAAGATCGATTTAAAAAGTGGGTATCATCAAATTAGAATGCGGGAGGGAGACGAATGGAAAACTGCGTTCAAAACTAAATATGGTTTGTATGAATGGTTGGTAATGCCATTCAGACTTACCAACGCTTCGAGTACTTTCACGCGTCTCATGAATTATGTTTTACGTTCGTTCATTGGAAAATTCTGTGTTGTGTATTTTGATGATATTTTAGTCTATAGCAAGAGCTTGGAAGATCATATTCAACATCTACGTGCCGTGCTTGAAGTCTTACGAAAAGAGGTACTTTATGCCAATTTAAAGAAATGTTCTTTTTGCACTGATGAAGTTGTTTTTCTAGGCTTTGTGGTAAGTGCTCGTGGATTAGAAGTTGACCAAGAAAAGGTCAAGGTGATCAACGAATGGCCGCGTCCAACGAACATCAGCCAAGTGAGGAGTTTTCACGGGTTGGCAAGCTTCTATCGAAGGTTTGTGCCTAATTTTAGTTTTGTAGCTGCCCCCTTGACAGGTATAATTAAGAAAAATTCTCCTTTTGTGTGGACTGATGAACAAGAAAATTCTTTTAATAAGCTTAAAGAATGTCTAACTAATGCACCATTGTTGTCTTTACCTGATTTTAACAAAACATTCGAGATAGAGTGTGATGCTTCAGGTATCGGCATTGGCGCTGCTTTGATGCAAGATGGACGGCCTATTGCATACTTTAGTGAAAAGCTTAACGGAGCTACGTTGAATTATCCAACGTATGATAAGGAACTATATGCATTGGTCCGAGCTCTCGAAACATGGCAACACTATTTATGGCCGAAGGAATTCGTAATTCATTCGGACCACGAGGCTCTAAAGCATTTGAAGGGACAAACCAAGCTCAATAAACGTCATGCCAAGTGGGTGGAGTATTTGGAGTCGTTTCCGTACGTGATCAAGTATAAAAAGGGTAAGGAAAATGTTGTAGCCGACGCCCTATCACGAAGGTACGCACTTGTCAATTTAATGGATTCTAAATTGCTTGGTTTCGAATTTATCAAAGATCTTTATAAATCTGATGCTGAATTTGGTGAAATTTATGAGTCTTGTTCGCATGGTGCTTGTGAAAAGTATTTTCAGCATGAGGGCTATTTATTTCGTGAAGGCAAGCTTTGTGTGCCTCAAAGTTCTGTGAGAAACGTCCTTGTAGAAGAAGCTCATAGCGGAGGACTTATGGGCCACTTCAAAATTGCTAAAACTTTAGCAATATTGCATGAACATTTCTATTGGCCCAAAATGAAACGTGACGTAATAAGGAAATGTGATCGTTGCATCACTTGTAAGAAGGCAAAGTCACGAATCAAACCGCATGGATTATACACCCCGTTGCCTATTCCTGATGCTCCGTGGGTAGACATTTCAATGGACTTCGTTCTGGGCCTTCCAAGAACCAAAAGAGGGAGAGATTCAATATTTGTTGTTGTAGACCGTTTTTCAAAAATGGCCCATTTTATACCTTGTAATAAAACTGATGATGCTACTAACGTTGCTAGTCTGTTTTTCAAGGAAGTTGTTAGGTTGCATGGGATCCCTCGAACCATTGTCTCTGATCGCGACACAAAGTTTCTAAGTCATTTTTGGAGGACGTTGTGGGGGAAATTGGGCACCAAACTTCTATTTTCGACGACATGCCACCCTCAAACGGATGGCCAAACCGAAGTAGTCAATCGTGTGCTATCAACTTTGCTTCGAGCTATTTTGAAAAAGAATTTGAAGATGTGGGAAGATTGCTTACCTCATGTGGAGTTCGCATACAATCGAACTGTTCATTCTGCTACGAAATTTTCTCCTTTTGAGGTAGTATACGGTTTTAATCCCATTACTCCTCTTGATTTGATTCCTATGCCTTCTAATGAATTAGTACATGTAGATGGCAAAAAGAAGGCCGAATTTGTTAAACAATTGCACAAAAAAGTTAAGGATAATATTGAGAGGAGAACCGAACAATATGTTCGAGGGGCAAATAAAGGGCGCAAACGAGTCGTGTTAGAACCCGGTGACTGGGTTTGGATCCACATGCGCAAAGAACGGTTTCCCGATCAAAGGAAATCCAAGCTTCAATCAAGGGGTGATGGCCCTTTTCAAGTATTGGAACGGATCAATGACAACGTCTACAAGATTGACCTACCGGGTGAGTATGCAGTGAGTGCAAGTTTTAACGTTGCTGACCTTTCTCCTTTTGATGTAGGTGACGATTCGAGGACGAATCGCTTCGAAGAGAGGGAGGATGATATGAGCTCGCCCATGAAGATAGGTGCCGAATCCATGGAGTTGCCTTTGGGGCCAATTACTCGAGCACGTGCCAAGAAGTTCCAAGATGCTGTAGCAAGCTATATTGCTCGATTGTGGAGTGATGGGTTGATTGCCCATAAAACGCCCAGCTCAACTAGCTTGATTCGCAATTTCCTACAAGCTGATTTTAGCTTGTGTCAGCTCAATTTAGCTCAATTCGGCACTTAATTACTTCAAGGAGCTGATTAAATTTATTTTTAATAAATTTAATTAGTTGTGTTAGTTTAGAATCAGCTCAAATCATTTAATTAAATAAATGTGTCTTAATCTGGACATTTTTAATTCAGCTTATTAAATATGTTTTATATTAGTACATGCCTTTAATATGTCCATATTAAGTCATAAATTAAATGTGTTTAGTTTAATTACAAAGTTTTAATGTGTCTTGACTAAGACAAATTTATTAGTGGCTGCTAATTAATTTGTCTTAGCCGAATTAATGTGCAGAATTTTAATATGTCCAGCTGCTGATTTCATGAGTATTAAACTTGTCCTAATCACATTTATTTGATGTTTTTTTCAGCTAGCTTAATGGCAAAGAAAGCTCATAAAGAAGGAGCATGTATTTGGGCACATGCATGGACGGCATTTAAAGTGCAGCTGCCTTGTGTTTCCAGCTGACTTTTCGTGCAACTCAATGGACTTCTAGCTGCTGTTTTTGAGCTTCTCCAAGGGCCAATTTCGTGGAGAGCAATGGCCAAAGAGTGCCTCATAAATTCCAGCAGCCAATTCATGTGGAGGCTATTCATATTCGGCCCAAGAAGCATAATTTTTGAAGCTGTCCATTTCTCTTCTCCATAGCAGCAATTAAGCTCTTTTAAAACATTAACCGAATGTGAATTTTCTCCATTAAAGGGGCCAGCCGAATCATCTTTTTCTAGAAGGTTAATTTTCAGAATTTCATCACATGAATGTAACTAGGAAATTTCTAGGAAGTTTCCTCAAGAAACTTAAGGCATAAGGATCTGATTAGATAGGCTATTCGGCTGCCTTAGTCAAGCTATAAATAGGTCATGTAATTCACATTTTGAGGTTAATGAACAATTTGATAGCTTTGCTAAATTGTGAGGTTGCTTTCAACTCTCGTTATTCTCCAAAAACTTGTGAGACTTATCAAACATCTTTGTGGCGTCAAACTTGTTTTTGTTTCTTCCCGAACTTATCACTTTAATCCCAAAAGTGTGGCGTTCGATTCATACTAAGGTTCCTATCACCATTGATAGTGGGTCGAAGTTTCTTTCCATTTAACAAACCTTCCATCCATCCTTACCAACCTAAGCATTCTCCTAAGTTACGGGTTAACACATTCCTATTGTGTTAGTTCGGCTTTCGAATCCTTAGCCAAATTGCTTCCATTGTTTTCTAATTCATTTCCTAAACCAACAAAACCTTTTTAAGCCTAAATAAACCTCTTTCTTCTAGCCTATTTTGTAAAGCCTCAATTTACTCCTAATTCACGATCGGGCGATCTTTACGACTCAATTCGATCTCGAGGTGAGGGCGTATCACAAGCTTTCTATAGCGTGATGAATGATTGGTTCAACCAATACATTCGAACTAATACGGCTGTTCCACAACCTCCCTT